>NC_060286.1:32393160-32473310 GCF_021613505.1 Equus quagga | reverse complement strand
CCCCCCCCCCCCCCCCCCCCCCGCTTCCTGCTCTGTTATTTCTTCTACCTGGTGACAGATGCTCACTTTCCTTTGGGTGTTTGGCAGCCAGCCCACTCCAGCTCAGCTCAGACTCCCTGGAAGCAAGAGATGGAGACGATATTCAAGGCCTCCATGGCCACTGCCCAACTTAGGCAGATACCACGTGCTTTTCTGCACAGCTCTTTTGCATCCTGCCTACATTCAGCAGATAAACAAAGAGCGGGTCCCTGACATGCTGAACCCAGGAGCACACAAACACAAATCAGCACAAAATACCAAATGTTCAAGGTTCCTGTGATTTTATTTCTGAATCAACTGCCTTAAATGCAGCATTACTCAAGCTCATTAGTGAGGGTTTTTTGTATTAAGAAGAGTGTTTCCTCCTTGATGCACTTAAGTGCATTTTTTATACTGCCAAATAAGATTGAAGGGAATTATTACGTTAGTACTTCTCTAAACTTTTCTAATTTATTTTCATTGAGAGTTCTTCACAGAAAGCTTGAGTGAGTCATATTATATTCAGAATTTAGAAACATCTACTCTTCTTGCTTTATCTTGGGCCCAAGCCTTATATCCTAGATTCCAGACACCATTCCTTGAGCTCATTGTGGATGCTCGCACCTCGCTGCCTATGCCCCAGATGTTCCATCTGCCTGCCTGGAATGCCCTTCCCCAGCGCCCCCCCACCCCAACTGTGAAAGTCCTACTGCTTCTCTGTTGTATGCTGTGATCCCCAGGCAGACTCTCTCACCTTCCTTTGGTGCTGCCAAAGAACTTTGTCCATATGTATGTATCACACTAGACTGTGAGCTTTGTGGGGGAAGATACCACGTCTTATTCCCTTTGTAGCCTCAGATGCATAATAGGCACTTTTAAAATGGTTGACAAAAGGATGAACAAATACCAATTCATCATCAGGCACATTGTCGTATAGGTAGTCAGCTGTACAAATGTGGGATGAATAAACAGATTACAAAACATATTTTATACATATGAGATGAGGAAGAAGATAGATTCTGCCTGAGGATGGGGGTCATGGAAGATGTCAGACAGTGGGATTTTCACAGTTGGGAGTGGTAGGGATGCTGGGGAGAGGACTTCCAGATAAGCAGAGCACAGACAGGGAGACATGAGGGTCTGCGATGAGCTCAAGGCATGGTGTCTGGAGTCTGGGACTCATGAGGCTGGGGCCCAGGATACAGCTCAACTAGAGTGATGTACGAGAGGTGAGTATCTAGTGGTTGGGGCTGTTTCTAAGGGGGTCAAGAAAGTCTTCCTGGGGATGATCATTAGACATTAAACCTGGTCCTGATAAAATGCCACTTTGACACATTCCCTAAGGTGCCCAATGAAAAGTCATGATGCCACATGCTTCAAAGCTTCACAGGGGTGTTGTGTCTTCTTTCTGAGCTCTCCACTAAGCCAAACATACCTATTTTTTCAAGAGTTATCTTGGGATTCTTAAAAACTTCCACAAATGGGGTAAAATATTATTTCTATTAGTTTTAATAAAAAGTCAAATCTTGATTAACTGGATCCTTCAAATGACTAGAATTTTCTATGTGCCTGACTTTTGGGTGAGAGAGGCAAGTGTGGGCAAATGTGACCGTTTTTTAAAGAGCCATGTGTGACATATCCCAGGAGCAATACCCCAGAACCCTAACTCCTGTCTCCCTGCAGCGCTGCTCAAGTTTCAGGGCCATCATCTGTTCCCAAACCAGCAAGCCTGCCGAGTGTTCATGGTCTGGTCTTCCGGTGGTCTTTGAGGTCTTGAGAGCAAGGGCCTCTGTTTCATACCATTTTTTATTCTATGTAATATCTAACACATCTTTGCACATTTGAGGGTTTTAAATATCTGGCAATGGATTAGAAAGTGCTGTGTATCTTCATTAGCGTCAGTAGAGTGGTTAGAAGATTTTAAGTCATTCTCCTGTGTTTCTTGTTCAGTACTTCAGAGTCAGATGGACTTGGGTTCAGATTTCTGTTCTATGATTGGTTGGCAGTGTGAACTTGGGCAAAGTACTTACCTCCCAACCTAACTTGCAGGGTCGTTGTAAGAATTAGCGATTAAATATTTAAAGTGTCTGGCAGCTGCTGTTGTTACTGCTATTATTTCACTTGTTTGAAAGCAGAAATTTCCTGGCTTGTAGCTTATGATTCCACAGTGGAGAGCTCTTGTCTTTTCTGGAATTGCATTTCCATTTGGGAGAGTCAGCTCCTATTATTTAAGGCTGACTTTAGGGAGAGGGTGCTGTTTGACCTGAATCTTGAAAGAAGAGTAGATGCCTGTAAAGCAGACATGGATGGAAAAGGCATTCCAGACAGAAGGGACAGCATGTGCAAAGACCCAAAGGCATGAAGGAGAGTGACGTGTGGAGGAAGCTGATCATGGTTAGAATGGGGGATGTATGTGATGGGCAGTGGGCACACCGAGGCTAAGCATGTGGGCACGAGCCAGATCATGGAAGGCATTGTATGAGATGTTAGATTTGGGCTATCAGTAATCTAGTCAGATTGATATTTTAGGAAGATTCTTCTCTTCTTCATTAATTTCCTGTAGGTTTTCAATGAGTCTGAACAAAAATTTTTTAAATTAGGTTAATGAACTTTGAGCCAGGTATATGGGATAGGAATAGACCGTGTTCCCAGCATGTGACTTCTAACTATACTTAGAGAAACATCTTCCTTAATCCACAGTTGGACTCAGGTGATGTGGCCGGCAGGTGGTCCCAGCCCATCCATCTCTTCTGCCCTCTCTGTCAGGTTGACACTTTCACATACTGAAACGCAGTCAATGCCAGTTTGTCCCAGGTTGTCTCGTAACTTGTTTTTTTGCCTCAGGGTTTCCTCAGTAGATTGAATCTATAATATCTTTGGACGTCAACTGCAGCAAATTAATGCTAATGATGTTTGTGTATGCCCTTCATTTCTGTGCTAATGTAACATATACCCAGCCAGATGTTTTCGAACAGTCTTGAAAAGTGCGATCAGGGTTCAGCAAATATGATGACAGGTTATCACTTGTTCTGTTTCTGGTATTGTTCTCTGCCTTATAAACAAGTGAGGGGTGGGCTATGGTGAGAAGGAGCCCGGTGGCCTTGAGACAGTGCCTCTCCTGCTTTCTCCTGGGCGTTCAAGGGGGGATCAGAGTTGGGCTTGTCAGGCATCCTGCCTGCTGTGAAGGAAACACCTGGCAGTGGCCGAGTGCCTCTGCTGCTTCTCCGCTGCCTGTGTTTCCAGCTCCTTTTCTCTGCCAGTCTCTCTTTCCTGCTGTTCCTCTTGCTTCATTCCCAGGTGCCTTTTCCATCATTTGTGCTCAGCGGTTCCACTATTGTTCTTCCTGTCTGGTTCTCTGAAATCCAGCCCACACCTTTTCAACTCCATATCCTGAGTCAAGTGTTTGAAAGCTGTTATTTCATGTTAATTAGAAGTTCTTTTTCTAGCCAAGACGCCTTGCACAGAACTGCTCCCCCAAGCTGAGGCTCAGAGACGAGCTCTGGCGTTTTGTGCTTTGGGTACCGTTAAAGGAATTGTGGATAATCGCTCTCAGAGCCACGCCACTGCCTGCAGTGCAGGGAACTTTCCCCACCACCTCAGGGCCCTCCCTGGGGCAGCCAACTCCCAGCCTGGCTGAGCCAGAGGGACTGAGTATGCCGCCCAGAGGATGTCGCCACGGTCCTGGGTGGGGTCTCCTATGGCCAAAAGTGCTTAGAACCAGCCCTCATCCAGGAAGTTCTCTGACGGTCTCCCGACAGGTCTCCATCAGATGCTGGCAGGTGACCGTTTGGCAGCTTCTCCTTCCTTTGTAAGACATCTCCCATTGACCCAAGTTTGCTGGGGCATTCTGGTGGAAAAGCACTCCCCTCACCTTCTGGACTCAGAAGACATCAGCATGTGTCAGCTTCAAGCTCCTTAAAAACTCCTCAATTGGGGCCAGCCTGGTGGTGTAGTGGTTAAGTTCGGTGCTTTGCTTTGGCAGCTACAGATGTTAGCTCAGGGACAGTCTTCCTCAAGCAAAAAGAAGAAGATCAGCAACAGAGGTTAGCTCAGGACCAATCTTCCTCACCAGAAAGAAAGAAAAAACATCCTCAAGACACCCTGAGTGGCTACCATTCCTTTGTCGGTAGTCCTGGAAAGACCTCAGGGGATTTCCACTTCTTGAGATGTCTTTTAGCAGAAGCTGAGCCCTGTTTTCACATCTGGCCTCACTCTTTATGCCCCCCTACTTATGGATCAGGGGCTGCATCCTCTTGTGACCTGGCCTGTTGCCCCATTATCCCAGGCTTTTGCAAACCCAGGCTCCAGGATGCTGCAGCCCTGAGCCCTCTGGGAGCCACAGCACCGCCTTGGGCATCCTGTGTTCCATTTGGAAGGAGTGGTTGGTGCTAACCCATTCCTGAGCTTGAGCGGTGACAGGTTAGGACCGCCTTCCTTCCATCTCCCACGGAGGAAAAAGAGACTTTCCTTCTCCAGAGGGCCTTCGAATTGGACCATCACATCGTGCGTGGTTGAGGAATTCTATCCATCTAACTTTTATCGCTAGAAACATATTTCTTTATCTTCTGTGGTTGATAGAGAAAGTAGTCAGTGAGAAAATGCTGATGTAAGACCCTTTGACCTCAGAGCATAATTTTAGGCGCTGTGGAAGTGAGGCCAGAGAGAGGGCGGTTGGGGTTCTTCTATAGAAAGGAAACACCACCTACTGAGAAGGCTTATTACAGAGATGACATTGGAATTGTGGTAAAGTGCCAAACACAGAGCCTGGCATAGAGGAGGCCTTGAATAAACAGGAGCTCCTCCCTCCTTTTGATTCTTTTTATTATCATTCACAACAAACACCAGCCAGTTTGATACGTACTGAATAGAAAAGATAAAGGTATAAAAGTGATATCAGTGGAAGACGTACTTGATGAGGTGTGGTTTTAGCTGAATTTAGGAAGAATTAAGGAGAGGCGTGGATTAGTAGAGATTAAGTTGGAGGACAGGCATATATATTCATGGAGTTACGAAGGAAACATAATCTTTGGCCAATGAGTTATATTGGTAGGAGTGGGTCCAGTGGGATGCCGGGCACAGAATGGGATGGTGAAATAGGAGTGGCCACTGGGCAGAGTGTTAAGGGACTTGATAAAGAATTCTCACTTACTGTTACAGACAGTAAAGAATCATGGTAGTTTCTTGAGCTGGGAATGGAAATGATTTTTGGAGATCTTTGTAATTTCTTGGAGCTGGGCAAGTCAGGGGACAGAAAGACCATTAGGAAGACGTCTGGGTTCATGCTGGGGCTCTCACAAGGGTAGTAGTGATAAGCCCAGGGACCAAGAGAGCTGATGTCTACAGAGAGGCTTAAATAGAATTTGGGACTGGGATAACTCTGAGATGCCAAGAGAGAAGGGTCTAAGCTTAGAGCTCAGAAGCTGGATGGAGGGTGAAGCTGTTGGTGGTAACAAATATAGGGAAGAGATAGCTGGTGATTATGGAGTGAGCTGGGGAAGGCCGTGAACAGCGGGGCTGGAGCAGATCAAAGAGGAGCGGGCCTTAGCCAGGCACCCCCTTCATCATGTGCCTTCAGGTCAGGCTTTTCAAAACTTCGGAGTTTTCACGTGATGAGGATCATGTGGAAGGTTTCTTTTGTGGATACTCATATCACCTGAGTCTCATCTGCTGTGTAATTTTGTAAATAAATCAAGATTCTCTTTTAATGAATTTTTGAAGTTTCACAAATAGGTTGGTTTTGTTCTAAAAACAAAATCTCCGTGTTCTGAATAAAATTAGCCACTCTGATGCTCTTAAGCTGACCACAAATGGAACTGTTGTGCCTGCCTTTGCCTTGGTGGTGACTTATGCAAAGCCATATATTGAGCTGGGATTCTGGAGTCCTCGGCCCTGCTCCCACTGCTGCCCTCTGGTCGCCTTGAGACACCCTCTTCTAGAACCAGTACAGCAGCTTCCGGGTCTAAGCCAGGCCCCCTTGTTTCATTTTGATGGGGACCCTGTCTTGAGCTGTGTTGTTCTCTTCCTTGTCTCCCCACCATAGACTACTGTTTTCCAAAGTGAAGCTGGAGTCACTCTGCCGCGGCCCGGACGAGGCGCTCCTCACCTGTAAGCACATGTTACAAATATGGAAATCCTGCTACAACCTAACCAATCCCAGGTAAGAGGCCAGCAGTGCCTGTTTTGCGTGGTTTTTGCCTGGGTCCCTGCCTGTCGGTGCCTCTCTGATCGGCACTTAGCAGGTGTTAGCCCTAGGTACCCATGAGCAGCAGAGAGCAGCGCTGGAGCCTCACACACTCCATTTCTAAGGGGATTTTCTCACAGCTGGTGAAGCCTCCACATCTTTCTTGTAGGTTTCTTTTGCTTTTGCTGCCACGGTGACCCACCAGGCTCAGTTCACAACTGGTCTCTATCTGATTTCTCTTAACCAACCAGCCCTTTACTTAACTCCTTTGACAAGTCTTATCATCTTTCTGGTGATTTATGGATAGACTAGTGAATTATATATCCCAGCTTGGGTTCTTACAGTGCTATTTAACAGCCCTTCCTTAGATAACAGCCCGCATTCTACTAAGGAGAGTAGAAATCCCTGTTGGCATGATAAAGTATAATTTTCAAAAAGTTAAAATCATGACTCAAACAAATATAAAATAAGCACATATCAAAGATTTTATTTACCTCGTTAACTAATGAGGGAACCAATAAAATGTTAAGACCCGTTCCAAGAAGAATCTGAGCAATAGCAATCAGCAATAGGCTGAAACGAATTTGCAAATAACTGCAACAACGGTATCTTATAGGACAGTGAAATGTTGTTTGGGGTCGTCTTTTCCACAAGGTGGAAATTGACTGCATCTCGACCAGACAAACTTCATTTGCCTTCCTGTCAGTTTCCTACGGGATAACTCTGCCCTGCAAAGCTGTCAAATGGCCTAGTCAGTCGGAGTCAGTCAGAGGAGGCCTCTTGCAGAGGCAGATAATCCAGGGGAGAGCCGCTAGTCAACACCTGCATGCCCCGAAACACACCTGATGTGTGTGGTGCCCATTGGGCAATTTTTCCTGGTGTCTGTTTGGATTGCTAAGTATGCTCTGCCCTGTGAAGGAGTAATTTAACGAAGAGGGACCTAATGATTCAAATTAATCCAAACAACTGCTGATATACTCAGAATACTTCTCAAGTTCATAGCAAGATGTATAGATAGCCCACATCATGCTCTTAAAGTCAGGAGCCTAAAAATGTGTAATTCGAATTGTAAATGTGTACCAAGGCTGTGGCTTGCCCAGTCCAGCCCACCAGGAGGCGGGTACGTGGCTGGTGGCCGTGGTCTGCAGGCTCCTGGCCTGGGGAGAGGAAAGGCGGGATGGGTGTTAGGGAAGCAGCGGAGAGCAGGTAGGGCCCCATGTGAGATTTTGTTTTACCAAAGTTTCTGCAGTTAAAAAAAAAAGTTCAACCGGACCCATGTATATAATATGATATAAATGAGAACATAGTATGCAATGAATATGGCACCACCATCATTGAAGAAAGGATAGGTCATTTATAGATAACGTTGGAAAAACTGGTTCACTATATGGAGAAAAGTGAAAACTGTGTTCTTATGTAACAACACGTACAAGAGTGAATTCTGGATGGATTAAACCTAAATAAGAAAAGTAAAACTATACAATTAATAGAAAAAAATGTTCAAAATCAGGCCCCGTTAAAGGGATGGGTCCTTGTGAACCGTCGTTAGACAGACTTGTGACCACAGGCCCCGTGGGCAGTGCAGCTGGAAGGGAGGGAGCAAGCCCGCTGTCCAGTCCCACGCCCAGCAGGCAGCCACGCGACCCCTGGCAGAGCTGGAGTCGAAAGAATTAGACCAGAGTCCCCTTCATGACCACAGCCTGTGGCACGTTACTGTGCCTGGTGCACCCATCTTCCTCTTGATGAAAGGATAACCAAGACACTGGCCTCTTCCCTTGTGTGGATATGTTCTGAAAATAAGGATCATTTTAATTTTTTTTAAAAATCTCCTTTTCTAAGGCTGTCAGCAGAAATAGAAAATGCCCCTATTTATGTTCCCGAAAAGCCCCCCACTCCTGGCCTATGGGAAGCAGGAGGATTTGGGGGAGGGTCTTTGCCACAAGCGCAGCTCCCAGGAGAGACTCCCCCAGCTGGTTGCTTCCGTCCTGGAGCACAGCCCTTTGCCTGCACCCCCTTTAGAAATGAGAAGATAAATCCATCAGCTTTCACGATGCCAACTTTCCCTCAGTTCTCCACACCTCTCCCACCTCCCCACATTTCCTCCCACTTAGCAACCAAGAATATTGAATGTGAGGAGAAAAAAATAGCAGAACGGGAAAGCTTTTTAAAAATACTTAACCAAATGCCTGAGCTGTGTCCATGCTTCCTCCGTTTCCTGAAGGATCTTTCGGGGCCAGAGCCGGCAGGAACCCCAGCCCCAGGCGGAGTCTGGACGAGGTGGGGTGTGGGGGAGGCCCCATGAGTTCCGAGGAACTGTTCCCGCCCTGCTCCCAAAGCCTTGAGTGAGAGGGTGGTCATCGATCGGCCCCTTATTAAGGAGCTTCCTGTTTCTTTTTTTTAACTTTATTTTCTCTGGGATATAAATAAATGTTGCTCCTGTAGCCCTTGCCGTTGTGCAAATTTAGACATCCTCCCCAGTGTGGTCGGGTAAGACGTGACCCTGGCAACAGAATAAAGCACAGAGAGAGGAGGGCTGTGTCTTGATGAGCGACAGCACCGTGCAGTTCTCCAGATAAGGGCAGCTCTGGGTCCAGCAGCCTTGAGTCTACGATCAGGTCATACAGGGTTTTAGAAAAGGGTAGAATTGCATGAACAAATGTGTGAGAAGCATCACTGCCAAAAGAAAAAATTATGAAAAAAAAAAAACCTGAGCAGAAAGCGTCTTGGCAGGAGGCGGTTGGTTTCTATCTGGAGGAGGTCCGCAGTGACGTCCTGGCTCGGGGGCCCTTGGTTCTGCGAGTGCTCAGTTGAGGGAGTGGGGGCAGGGGCCTCTGCTCAACCTACCAGGGTTCCCCACTGTCCCCCGCTCCTAACTCCGTCATGAGGCTGGCACGGGCCTCCAGAGCAGCGAGATGGTGAGGCACAGAGGGAGACACGGGCAGTAACGGGGCCAAATTGAGGACAGACCCGAGTTTCATGTTCTCTGCCACTCGGCCCCTCCTCTCTATTTTTGCCTGAAGGAAAATCACAGTATGAGCTAGTTGTTGAACAGAGCCTTAGACAACTTGCAAAGACCATTCCACCTGCAGTCTGAGAATGCATCTCTTGCTGTGAGCACAATGGTGGGTGGCATTCTCTTGAGTGTACATTTGGCAAGGCGTTTGTCATTTCAGAAGCCTGGGTTTATTTCCCTAGCTCTTCAGTTTCACTTGCATTTAAGGGAGAAATCTATCTCCTGTTTGGCCTTCTGTCTCTTAGTAGAGCATAAAGCTCCCTCTTTCTTGTGCATACTGACTTGGCCACTCCAGCCAGTGTGACTTCCAACCGGAGCCTCACAGAAGGTCCCTGCAGCCGCCTGAACTGACCATCACAGCATGTCAGCAAGGGATGGTCCTGCCCTGCTCTGTGCCAGCACTGTGCTAGGCCGTTTATATATCTCAGCCCTTGTGCTAGCCTTGCCAGATAGCTACTGTTCTTTCTTATACTGTTCTTTTATAGAAAATAAAACTGAAGCTAAGCAAGGCTAAATAACTTGCCCAAGTTTTCCCTATGAAACAAGCAGCTGAGCTATGATTCAGACCCAGGTCTGTCTAACATCAAAGCTCCCTCCAGCACACATGCTGCCTCTCTGAGTTGACAACCACCTTCTTTTCCTTTATTTTTATTTTTTTATTGTTAACTACTTCCTTCTCCCTCTTGTCACTGCCACTTGAACCATCTCCATCATGTAGCCATATGATTGGAAGAAAATTTTTTCTTCCTGAGTCCTGTTTCAATCACTTACTAACAAACAGCATTTAAAGTTAAAAAAAAAAAAGATTATTGTTTTTTGCTTTAACCACAGTTGGATATTAGAGACCTCGTGTTATACTAATAGTCACCGGCATTTTGGTGGAGCTTTTCTTTTTACAAAGTTTGGTCTCATTTCATCTTCAAAGCAGTTCCATAAAATGCACAAATGTCATATCGTACCCATCTTACAGATAAGGAAACTGAGGTTCAGGAATATTGGAAACTTGACTCTCGTGAGCCAGCCTTAAGAAGCCTGGAGAAAAACAGGAGTTCCTTCTCCCTCCTGCTGCCGCTCTGGTTTCCTATCCAAGGCCCTGCTCTTACATCCAGTATCTCTCGTGCACCCGGCACTGTTTCAGCAGCTGGGAAGAGGCAAAGCTACATGCGACAAGAACTCCAGGGTTCTGAGTCCCAGTCCACCGCCAGCTTGCCTCTTGTGTTTCATCTCTGTTTGGCTGTGGGAAATAGAGAATTTCCAAGAGAAGATCCCAATTTCCACCATAACTTTAACCATCACTAAAATTCCCTCTGAATTTTCAGTCCTATTGGGGAACAGAAATTACCTGAATGTGTACATCTGTGTTTGTGGATATCTACAGGCTATGTACCACGGATTTGGGGTTCCTTCCAGTTTCCTCTCCCTAAACCCTCTGCTAGCACCCCTGACCAGGATTGGTGTTCCTTACCTTCCTGCCATCCTCCTTGGGGAAGGGCTCCTGGCAGCCTAAGGCCGGGCAGAGAAGAGGTGTGGCACCTGGGCTGTGAGGGGGCAGTGGCTGGTCCACGGGAGGTGCCCAAGCAGACAGTGTCCCAGAGGGAGAGAGGAAGGCAACTTTCAGGCTTGCGTGAGAGACACTGGTCAGACTGAGAGAGTTACGGAGACTCCAGGGGTGGCCAAGGCCTCCCTGGGCCCCTTCTTCCACATTCTATGGGTCACAGCAAAGGCAAATCTTGATTGGTTAAGACTGCACGACATACATGAAGAACTGAAAACTGCTGGGAGCATCCAGCAAAATTCTCAGTCACAACCTTCGGAGTGGAAACAAAAGCATCTCCATTTTGAATAGTTAATTGTTGCTTATATACTGTTTTCAAAAGGAACTGTGGAAGATGAACTAAGGCCTGTAGTCAGATTTAGTTTCTCCGCTGGCGGAGGAGAAATAGATGCTGTGTCGTATCAGTGGGTGGGGGTCACAGATCAGATTTTGGTTTTAGTTGGGGTTTCTAACATTTGGAGTAGAAGGTCCTTAACTCAGCTTCCCCATATCTATCATTGCACCAGAAAGCTAGGAATATGTGGTCTTCAGAAATTAGCCAGCCATATTAACCCCAGATGTACGTTTATAAGTATGTATATTTATAAGGACACCTGGAGTGTGCCCAACAGTTATAACTCTTCTAAATGCTCCGTCTACATGACTTCAGTTCAGCCTCGCAGAGTTCTATGTAGGTAGACAGTCCTTCATCTCACAGGGAAGTCACTGAGGCACAGGGAAAGTGGCCTTCCCCAAAGTGACCTCCTCATTAGGGACAGATGTAGGATAAGAATCCAGATCCACAGCTGAGTTTCAGGGCCCAGCATCACCCATAGCAGCCAACCCTGTGCTCTGAAACTTGGTGAGATGGGAAGCCTGGAGGAGTAAGGCTGAAACAAACATTTCTGACCCACTTCCTCGGATTTGGTCCACCGAAAACCCAAGCTGATCCTTCCTTTGAAATGCCACCACCTCAGTGTGGGTCCTGGAATCACCAAGGTGACGAAAAACGTCACTATGTTTTGAGATAACATCCTCAGAAAACCTCCTAAGTGGGGAGCCATTGCAATATTCAGATCATGAACCCTTTGTAATATTTTTGTAATGGTTGTGTTAATACATACATGAACAGACCAATGCTAGAAATATTCAGTCAGTAACGTGATTAATGAAAATTTGCATGTACTTCTTTTGTGTTGTCTTCTGCTCAAACACATTTATTGTTTCTCAGTTGTGGAAATAATAGAATAGTTTCCAAAAAACATGTCTCCAATGATGTAATAAGTAGAGGCTGACAAATAATCTGTACTCAAGCGAGTTCCCTTCCATTTCCTGTGGATTTCTGTAACTGCATCACTGGCCATGGAAATTGTAGGCTGCAAACCATATTAAGTTTCATACCAAATCTCGTTTATACCACTTTTAGCAACAGCTGCTTAGAGGAAGGAAATTGTGTCCCTTTATTGTATACTTTGAACTTCTTTTAAAAAATCACCCTGCGAGCCCCCAGATTGAAAAAAGAAAAAATGATTCAAAGAAAAGCATTAAAGACTCAAACCTCAAGAGACACATGTGCTTCTTTTTGGAGCTTCTTTGATGGAATATCATGACATAGGGAAAAAGGAGAACGTAATTGTTTTTGCTTACAACCTTCTTAGAATCAAAAAGCAAAACAAAACAGGAGTCTGTATGAGCTAAGGTCTTTCAACTGTGTTTCATTCCATTAGGCCTGATGTGGCCTCCATGTGACTTCACACACAAATGGTGCCAAGCTTGTTTTGTAGGAACAAGCTGGAAAGGGGATTCAGTGCAGGAAGCTGGTAGCAAGGCCGGGCTGGAAGCTGGCGCCAAAACCCTGCTGTGTTCTCTCAAGGCCCGACCTTCTCCAGCTTAGGAGCGCTGGCCCGGGGCTGCAGCTCCAGCTCTGCCAGCAACCGGCTCATTGCGTGACCTCATCCCTCCTTTTCCTCATCTATTAAACAGGGACATGGAAGAGGCTGTGGCTGTGATGGCCCTTTGAAAAGCAGGGGCAGGGATTCTCGAATCCGGCTTCACATTAGAACCATCTGGGCAGCTTTGGAAAATGTGGACTGCCCCAGAAATTCTGATGTATTTGGTCTGGAGCCGGCCCTAGGCATCGGTGTTTTTTAGAAATGCCCCAGGTGATTTTTCCTATGCTGTGAGGGCTTAGAAACACTGATGTAGAGCGTTGGCTCATAAAGGCAGCTCGAGGGGGTGTGTTTATGGGCCTGATGAGTTCTAAGACTCCACAGCACGGGATGCCAGTCAGGTTCTCCCTACATGGTGGATGGAGAACCTGGCTTGAAATTTTCATTTTTGTATCTTATAATGACACAAAAGAGGCTAAAGATAGCAAGAGTCTATGGGTATGGTTTACGCCATGTTTGTGATATTGATACTGAAAGGCATCCAAGCCCAGGCCGAGCCAGGAAGCAGGATGCTTGTCATAAATGGAAGGGTGCTGAAGAACATCAAAAACGCACAGGAGGTGTTACTGCGTTTCAGGCGTCGGTTTTAGTTGATTCTGTTTCCTTCCCCCTGCCCACCTTTCAAATGACTGACATTTATAGCTGTGTTTTGCAGTGATTCTGGACGTGGGAGCAGCCTCTTAGATAGAACCATTGCTGACAGACGACAGCTTAATACAATTACTTTGCCAGACTTCAGCGATCCCGAGACAGGTGAGAATCAAAAGCCAGAGGGGATGAAATGGTGTCAGCTACAATGTGGGGCCTGGCCCCGAGCGGTGTGGGATGAAGACTGCCAGGGACTGGGGTTGGAAAATTCCTCACGCAAATAGGTTCACCTCTCAATTGAGGTGCATATTCTCCAGGGTCTTTTTCAAGTGTGTGTTCACAGTGGAGGAAGTAATATTACTTGCCCAATACGACTCTTTGAAATCTTTATATTTTTCTCCTTGCTCTTGGAGCCTGAAATTCAAAACTAAAATTAGATTGTTCCCATCCCCGTCGAGCTTTCCCTCTGCTTTTCTGTTTCTCCCTCTCCCTTTAGATTTGAGACCTTGCCGAAGTCAAGGTTTGGATTTCTAATCAATTGCACATATGAACACACATACACCCTCTGGGGAGGCAGGTGGGTTCTCAGCTTCTGACCCAACTGTCCCCACAGGGAGGCCTGTAGCACTCACTGCCTCTGAGCAAATATTTACTCCTTGTTGTCGTTTGCATGTCCATATTTGCCTAAGTACAGAGGAGTAAATATACCTCTGTCATTTCCAGAACTCCAAACAAGCAATTCTAATAGTAATACTGACTGTTCAGTGGCAATCTGGAGGACTGGACAGACACAAAATATAAGGAAATTCACTCCACTTTGAGCCTCAAAGATAGTTCCAGAGCATCATTTGGAAGCTGGTTCTGTTGCTCCTCCCTCCACCCCACAGGGGCCCGTGTAAGAATAATAGATCGCTGGGTATGCCTGGTCTTTTATGGGCTGGCTTCACAAAAGGAGCCTCCACACCCTTCTCCTGCCCTTGTGCCAGGTCCCAGCTCCTGACCGAGCCCTTCCAAAGAAAGCCAGAGAGGAACCCTGGGGCATGCGCAGCCATCCCCTGGAAAATCTCTGCCCAGGTGGGATGGAAGGGATAGAGCCTCTGGGCACCCGGTGTGGTACTCCCCCAAGCCCATCTTCACAGCCACCTGAAGACTGTATTCCTTTGCTAGGCTCCCTTTTACCAGATTTAAAGTTGGCTTGAGAAGTCTAATCCCAGAATCCTGGGGCTCCTAGTTCAAAAGAGTGTTGGGCATTGGAAGGAGCGCCAATTGCAGATTACTATGGGGCTTGACATGGCTGGCAGCCACTGCTCAAAATGCAGACTAAGCCGCAGAGAAACACCCCCTGCAGTGGCCTGAGCCCTGGGTTGATCAGCAGTCCTTGGTGGGCTTGGACTGCAAACCAGGCAGACACTCTGACTTGGATGAGCACAGCCAAGTTCTGCCCATGGGTCCGGTCCTCCTGGAGACACTGTCTAACCCTCTTCATTGCTAGAAAGGGCAGGTCAGGCTGTCAGGACTAGCCACTGCCGGGTGAGGCTA
This sequence comes from Equus quagga, assembly GCF_021613505.1. Taxonomy (NCBI): domain Eukaryota; kingdom Metazoa; phylum Chordata; class Mammalia; order Perissodactyla; family Equidae; genus Equus; species Equus quagga. The sequence goes on along the minus strand of NC_060286.1, from coordinate 32,458,488 downwards.
CAGGGCAGAGAGGAGAAGGAGGGGACGCTCCCTACCGCACCAGCGGCAATTTTGGCTGATTCAAAACAGCTGCTGCGGCTGCCCAGGGCTGTCCTCCCCCTTCACCCCTCCCCAGGTTCCCGTGAGGACAGTCATACCACATTCAGACCCCCTTTCCTTCCAGCTGGCCGGGACCTTAATTTCCCCTGAGGTCCCAAGACTTTCATGCCACATCACATGACAATAGATAGTGACAGAAAATAAGTGAGGTCCCTGTTCTCATTGTCTCCTTTGCCCCTTAGGACATTTTCCCTAGAGCCCTCAGGAGTCTCCCTCTTCAGGGTAAACCTTCTCAAATGCCATAGTGTCCAGGTGAGGTGTGGCTGTGTGGCACAGCCAGGGGTCGCTGCCCCCTTCTCCTTAGTGGTGTTTATGCTCCTGCTTTCTCTCTCTCACTCCGGGAGCCAGGTGGTCGGAGTCTGGATGGCTGGTGCAGGTGCCCTTGAACAACAGGAGAAAACCACAGCCTCTCAGGCACTGACAGTGACCATTTTATTGATGTATTATCCACAGGAGTCCCTCCAAGACTCCTTGCACTAGCCCTGCCCTATAGCCCCACATTGTTGGTTTGCACACCACCCATTACTTACCCTGGAGGCCAGGGAATCAGAAAAATGGAAGGCCATGTTAGGAGGCCTTGTCAATTGCAGACCAGTTGTAAATGAGGGTAAAGCATTCTGAAATGATCATTTAACTCAAAGAGACTTAAAAATTAGGAAAGCTCATCCAAAAATGGAAAAGATGCCTCCATCTTGGTCGATGAAGCCCAGTTTTATAGAGTTCAGCTCTGTGGGCAGTCGCAGGAGGGCCAGCACGTTCTTATTCGTACACCTACGTGGATGGCCTGCCTTGTGAACAACCCGCAGATCCTGTTTAAACTCCAGTTCGGAATGTAGCATAGAGAAGTTTTGCTTCCGTCCCTGCCCTTCCATCTTGTCTTTCCCTTTAAAGGTAACCATTTTTGTTAGCTTTTTGTTTACCCTTCCAGTGTTTTTTCATGCAAATAAACACAGGTATTATTTCCCAGGTCCCTTACATAAAATATAGCATACGATATGTATGCACTGTTCAGCACTGCATTTTGCACTTCACAGCATATCCTGAAGATCCCTCCTTACCCATTGTAGAGCATGTCCTCTTCTTCTTTACAGCAGCATAGTATTCCATGACACACGGAGTTCACGTTCTGGACTTATCCATCCGGCATGATCTTGGCCATTTTCCTTCCCTTTGCTGCATTTTCAGCTCACGTGGCGCTGAAGGAGGCTGGCTGATTTTGAATATCCACTGCAGCGCTGCTCATTTAGGAAAGCAACTGGGTTGTAGAGAAAAAGAGAAAAGGAATTTATCCAAGTAAAAATGGTCCCAAATCAACACAGAAGTGACTCTGAGATCAGCTGTGGTCTCAGAGAGCCCAGCCCTGGCAGGTGACAGCTTGTCAATAGGGTTGGTCCATGCCACACCTGGTGCTTCCCTGCTTTTCTAAATGCCCTGATTTAAAGGGCACAGGCATCTGACACAAGCAAAGCTGTACAGTGGCCAAAGCTGTGGTGAACTTGCACTGTCTCGATCTTGCCAGTGCCAAATCAGCCCCATACAGATTGACTCCTAAATTATGAAGCCGCAGGTCCTCTTGGATTTCTTGTTTTTGTGTTCCAGACTAAAATTTATTTCCTTTTTATTTTTTTATTTTCTATTGTGGAAAATTTTCAAATATACCAAAATAGAGACGCTAATCTAACAAATCCCCGTGTACCTACCTCCAGCCTTCAACAATTAATATTCTTTTTTCATCCATCTGTCCTGTCCCACACTTAGTTTTTGTAGAGTATTTCGAGGCAAATCCCAGCCATCATATTTCACCTGTTAAAATTTCAATATATATGTCAAACAGGAAAGAACTTTAAAAAATTTAACCACAATACCATTATTATACACCTGGGTCATTACAAATCGCTGGCTCAGTGTGCTTGATTTTGGAAGGGGCTGGCATAGTTCATTAACTAGAACATGGTTTTCTACTGCTGAAATTGTCTATATGCCTATAGATGTGTAGACCTATAGATCCATAGACATATAGACCTGTGGAATAACGTAAGGAGAGCCAATGTCTAGAAGCTTTGGACTGGCCAAGTCCACTGTGGCTTGTAGAGTAGATGCTGGTTTTATTACATGGATGTGGCAAATTGAAAAAGCCCCCCTTAGAGAGCATGATTTCCTTTCTAATACCTCTGGCTCTCCTTCCCCCCACCTCTGTTGTCTAATAGGTCCCAGCATTGCCAAAGAGGAATCAGATGGAGTGACAGTCTTAACTCTGAAGCTGTGAATCATTGGCTTTTCTTTGGAATAAATTGGTAGTTCCTTAAATAGAGGATGAAAGGGTTTTTTTCTTCCTTTTGCCTTCAAAACAGGATGTGGAATAAGGAAATTTATCTTTAATCATTAGTAGATATTACTGGACACCTATCCAAAACAAAATAATTCTTTTAACTTGAAAGTTTGGTCCATTTTGTCTGGGAAGATGTTTAATTGTCACTGTGGTGGTCCCCCTATTGCTGTGTATCTCTCCAGCTGTAGGACATGGAGGTGGCAGTGATAGCTTCCTTTTGAAAGTGCCCAGCCGGTGCACCCAACCCTAAACCAGCTTAGAAAGCTTAGCACCCCATTGTCATGATGCTGGGAGCGTGCCATATTGTCGCACTCAGCACCTGCAGCTAGGAAGACCTTAGTTCTCAGGTAAACTTTATATAAGTGCTTCTCATAAAAAACAAATCTAGGAAAAGTCAAGTTCTAACCCTTTCTAATTGAAAAGCAAATAGTTTCCTCTAGAACGTCCTGGATGTTGTAAGTTAAAGATGTATTATTTTCAGTGCATCATACTGCTGAATCCGTGCCCAGGTAAATCTGAGTTATTTTTATTCCATGGTGGTGTTGCAGAACAGTTAAATAACCAGTGGAAAAACGATAAATTTGTTTTCTTCGAAAAGCACTTGTATTCTATTTGTCAAGTAGAGGGATGATTGTGTATTACATGACCTCATTTTCTTTGCAGCTTATGTGAGTATATTAAAAGCTAGTTTATTTTTTTCTTTGTGTTTCTAAAGCTTTTTTGCCTTTATCCTTTTTTTTTTCTCTTTCACTTTTTTAGTGTCAGATTCCTCCTCCTCCTCCTCTTCTCTTTCAAGAACCGAATCTCCTCTCCACCTGTTTGTATCTTCTCATCTTCATTCTCATCCCAAACCCGATACCTTTGTGTGGCCCCCTGCAGCTCATTCATTCAGTGACCCAGGCCCCCGCCGGGAACCCTCTCTGTGTAAACATGGTTTATGGTTTTTCCTTTCTTGGTAGTCCTGCTTCATTTGCCTGGTGTTTCATGTTCTGATAATCTTCCTAACTGATAAGCTGGATAGGAAACTCCATCAAATTTATCTGAGAGAAAATCTTGCCAACTTGAAAATCCAAAAGCTGTTTGGGGCAGAAGGAGACATCAGTGCCCAAGTTCTAATCTCCTCTTTGAAAAGTAAAGGAAACCTGTTTTGAGCAGAATAAATAGAAGCTTTTCTAGAATATAGCTTCTAGTTCTCAGGTACTTCAATACAGTGCCATTTCCTGGAGTTGGTTTAAATGCATAAAAATCCTATTTTTAAAAAAGGCAAATTAGAACATTTTGCAGATAATCACTTATTCCTAAATATTTCTGGTTTTCAGTTTAGAAATTAATTCAACAAGTATGTAGTAATCAAGGTAGTATTCTAAAGATAATGGCCATATGCCCTTTAAATGTGTGGTTCTCAACGTTATGTGCATTAAAATCACATAGCCTTGAGAGCTGCAGAAGCCCTGCGCCTACCCCCAGAGTTCATGATTTGGTAGGCCTGAGTTGGGGCCCAGGAATCTGGATTTATAAAGTACCCTCTATGATTCCATTGCTGGTGGGTTATATACAACGTTTTGAGAAACGATGCTATAAATTGGTTTCCATTTGTAAAGAAGGAAAATGTAGGGTTTGTGTCATGAAACTATGCAGGGAAATCGAAGAGTATTTTAATATAATCTTGCTTTTAAGTAATACAGAAATTTGAAAGTCTCTTTTAGGTGTTCGGGGACCTGTCAATGAGAAAAAAGAACAGATCCCTGTGTTAAAATGAAACACTGGTTGATAAAGTCCTTAGATGGGACCTAAATGTGGGTTTCACCAGCAGAGTCCCCGCTTGTTTTCCTTCCCTCATTTATTTAATGTTCTCTTGTCCGGCAGCACTGGCAGAAAATTTAATCTCTATATCCGTGATTTATACGGGCTCATCTTTGTTCCAAATGTTCAGTTATCTGCTGAACAAAAGCTCATAAGGGAAAGTGCTGCCAGAAAGAGCTACCTTCTCTAATGTGCTCATCTTTCGGATGGCTAACTGGCTGGTAAACTCTCACACATACAAAGTCGGGGCAGAAATGAGGCTATCATCTAAAATAAATCATTCAAACCAAGAAACGCTCTGACCTTACTTATCTGCATGGTAAGTGTTCTGAACTTTGCTTTAATGGCAATCTCAGTTTTATGAAATGGAAGATGAGGATAATGTTTATAAACTGCTTATGTTGTTTTTAATCTACTTCTTAAAATAGATGTTTTCCCTTAGTACAATCATAGAGGCAATTGCCAACTTCGGTTTTTCCAGAAAAATTGTTTTTTACGTTGACTTTTGCCCAATTTTTTGTCTTAAAATGGGATCTTACTGTTTTATAATAACGTTGTATGCTCTCACTGCCCCGTCCACTCTCATTTGCACAACAAACCCGCCCACCTCCACACTCTTCCGGTATTTGCTGTGTTGAATCCCAAGGAGTGCTGTGTTCCTTAGACCTTTGAAGATTGAAGTGCTGAGTCTTCCAATGAGGCACTTTGTATCAGGTGAATTATTAAGTTGTCAGGGTGACGGGGACCCACTGGGCTTTCTGCCTAAGGTACCATGTCCCAAGCAGTGCTCAATTGTTTGTTCTTTGTGAAACTGTCATCGTCCCAGCCTTCGGGAGTGCCTAGCCAGTAACCCAGCATTGTAACTAAGGCTGAAACATCCAGGAATCTTTTTTACCCCACAGATATAACATTTAGAGAAGAGAAAACACACCATACTTTACTGATAAATGTAGAATTTCTTGATTAAAAATGTAATGAATTTGAATCCCAACTCTTTCCATTAGGACAGATAATCAAGACCTGAAGTTTTGTCAATTTCCCCCTCCAATCTTTTGACTTCATAGGAGTGAAAACTAGCCCAACCCTACAAACTGTTGGAATCATGATTAGGGTTAATGTGTGGAAAGATCTGAAAACTGCTTGTTTGATTATTTTCCCTTCCCTTTGGAATTTCCTGCCCTGGAAACAAAACACATTACACGAATTGGTCAGCTTTCATGTGCTGGGTGAACATTTAAATGTAGAGGGGAATGCCCAGTTGGCCTTTCTTTGGTTAAAAAAAAAAAGTCATTGTTAGTGGAAAAACATGTGTCACTCTTGGATTGAAATGTGACTCCAGCCAGCCAGACTTACAGTTGGAAGGTTGTGAGAACTCTGTTTGCTTTTTTAGCCTTAATTTTGATTTTTCAAATGTTTTGTTTCTTGGTTTTAATTTTTGGTTTGATTTGTTGTTCCAAGGCAACTCTCCAGAAGTATACTTTCATGGTTTTCCCTCCCTTTTTTCAGTTAGTAAGTAGTTTACCAATCTATCTATTAACCTTTCTGAGACTCTCCAGAATCACGCTTCCCTCCACCATGGAATGTGTGTTGTGGTTGTCAACTGCTGGGAATGTTGCGATGGTGTGGACACTGAGCTGCCACCTGCTTGCCCACGCCGCCACCTGGGGCCCATCTCTCCTGAGATCCTAATGCATTCCTTCGCAGCTTGCGTGTAAATTCTGAGGAGGCAGTACTTGTGTGGGGAGGACTACAAAAGAAGGCATTGCGGGAAAAATGCCCAAGTAAGGGCGTGGGTGGGTAGGTCAGCAGCCCCACTGGCGCTGATCAGAACTGTGAGACACCCAGCCTCCCCAGGGCGGGTCGTCTGTACATTTTGGGTAGAGGAAGCCAGCTGAATCTTGAAATTCCTTTCCAGTTCAACCATTATTGCCACGTAGAAAAGCAATTCTAATAATTACTTTTCCTAAAGAAAGCTAAACTACATCTACCAACATTTAAAGGAAACAGAGCAATTCTCTGGGTGTAGGACTAGTGCTTTAGGTGGTGTTCTTTGAAGGCATTAGTGAATTATCACATTTTCCGAAGGATGGTTCTTAGGCCACTGATTCTCTCTGGTCAAATATTTTTGGGAAATCGTGCATCTCCCTCTTAGAGACTCACAGTTCACGTTAGCACATTAAAGTCCTGCAATTTAAAAAATTCAAGACTCTTAACTTTGACCCAGTGTTCCCAAGCTAAATTCCTCATTTTTTCCACCCTTTGGAATCCAGGGACTGTATTTTGGGAAATGCTAATGTATATACTGATCCAGTGCCTTTGAATGATCTGAACCTTTACTGCTTATGGCATATGTACCCCTCAGGGAGTCGATTTCCCTTCTGAAATCCAGCTCAGCCTAGATGGATTTTATTTCTGGCTTTAAAAAGTCCATAATAGAAAAGAGTTATGTTTGGTATTGTCGTCATATTAGGGTTCTTCAGGAAAAAAAAAGTTTCACTTTTAATATCAGGCTCCTCGGATACATGAAAAAGATTTGATTTTCAGAAAGTCAGGTTACTTTAACATCTCCAAGCAGCCCTTATTAGTTAAAGTGAGGCTTGTATATTTATACAAGGGACTTAATTGTTTTCCACAGAAACGGCTCCCACTTTCTCAAAGGTCAGGAAACCTGGGGTCAAGGGCCAGTTCTGCAGAGGAACCCACGCAACTCATTTAAGCTCCCTGGGCCTTAGTTTCCTCATCGGTAAAGAGGTCAGTTTACGAACCCTTCTGTTCACGCACGCCTGTGGTTAGCCAGTAGCTGATCCTGATTTCGAGCCTCAGTCAGGTGTCCTTCTCCAACTGCAGCTCCCAGTGGGAAGTGACGTGCCGGGTGGCAAGGGCCGGATGGTAACGCAGCTGCCCAGGGCTCCTGCCACGCTTCCCATCACTCCTTAGACTTCAGGACCCCAGGCGCCCCCATTCTTGAGTGCTCTAGCCATCGTCATTTTGGAGAAAAATGTGTGCTGACGTTTTATTCTCCTCTCCAGAATGTGCTAAACTCAAGAATGCCAACTTGGGTTCTTGGCTCAGCTTTTCACATCACCAATACTGGTGAAACTGTTGTTCTCTTTAGGAATGTGTAACTGGGAGGAGAGAATACATAGATTAACGAAAAAACACACCTCTCTAATGACATAGATTAAGAATAAATTAAAGGTAGTAGCTTTTACATTATGGCCAGCATTTTATTATTGACTTTGCATTTTCTAACATTCAAAAATGTATATATCACAATCAGGAAGTGACTAGTCAGTTAGGTGACATATTTCACACTCTGCTCCTAGAATAGTTTCTATTTTTTTTAAAATCTATGTAGGAAAAGTTACTCTAGTGATGACCCTATTGCTTTTGAGGGGTGGCAATTTAAAAAATTCAGCCACAATGATTCAGCTTTAACCTTTTCTTGCTATTTTAGTGAAATTAAAATTAATTTATTTCTCTTGAGTTAGTTCTGTGGTGTCTTTCTTTGAACGAGATTGAGTAGAATTTTAGGAGATTGACAAGTCAGTAATAAATGGCGCTCAAATAGAAGGTGAGGAGCATGTGTCCACTAATTAGACTATTGCCCAAACCTGGGAGGCTTTTCCCATATGATGCGTTCACAGACAAACAGCCTTCCCCAGGCAGAAGGGCACTTCAGTCCAGAGACAGCCTCATGAATATGTAACGGGGAGGGTTTCGATGGAGATGGAAGCATATGCCCAGTGTAGTCCTCCAGAAGGTACTGTCTCCAGCCCAGAGCCACAGCGCGTCTCACAGTGACAGCTGGCATCTTCCCGCATGCTTGTGAACGGCTTCCCTCCACGCTTTCCTTGTGACCACCTGGCCCTGCCCACACCCGCCAGCAGCATGCTGAGCCGCCCCCGCATGCCCACTGGTGACCACATACCCCAGTCCCTCCCTGACTTGGTGGGATCCTCCCCCAAAGCTTTCCCTGGAAAGAACTTCCCCTTTTCAGAAGAAGACACATCCTGTCAGGTTTACACTGTGCTTGACAGTCTGTTAAAGTCATTTGGAAATTGTGATCTCGTCTTGGGACCATGGGTTTGGCTGTCCTGATTTACTTGGCTGTCTTAATCTCTTTTCTGCTCAGTGAAAAAAGAATCTACTAGGTTGGTGACCAAAGTTATTTATCAGAAGAACCCACAAGCAGGAGGCCCCATTGTCAGTGGGAATTGGGTAGGACCAGGCAGTTGCCCATCAAGTCACTACAGCCTGGCACCCCCATCACACTGGTGGACGTGCTGTGAAGAGGGGAGGTGGCAGCTATCGTGGAATTAAAAATGTGGAAGGGAGCTCTCTGACAGCGCAGTATGAGGAGCTCACCACCCTAAATCAGCCTCCTCAGGAAAGCAGGGCTTCCTCCAGCCAAGACGGGGATTGTTCTCATGCCTACAGGGGTGGGGTGGGGGTGGGGGACCAAAATGTTTGATGCTAAAAAATGATGCAGAGAAAATATCCTAATTTGAGGGTTGAAGTGAAAGTGGCCTCTCATATCTCCTCTCCCCCTTCAAAAAGTAAGAGACAGTCATCACTGGCTCCCCAGTGGGTGACAAGCAGACATGGGACTTGGGATGCTGCCACGTGCTCCATCATCCTCCCATATTCGTGCACATGAGGCATCCAAGTTAATACTCCAGGGCTGGGAAACAAAGAACAGCCTGAATCCTGAGCCCCGAGGACATGCTGGTTCTTAGGGCACAGGTGGCAGGTGTGAGAAGGTCATGGGCTGCCAGCAGCCCACACTATTGGGCTGATTTACTTTCAAGCCCTATCTTGAGAAACAGACATTCTTTTCCTGTTAAAACTGAAAAATTTTAAGCAAAGCTCTCTGGCAGAATGCTTAGTCATTCAGATTGCTGTTTAGCATTCGGAGTCTTTAAGAGGTGGAACTACTGCTTTTTTTCTTTTAATTGTTTTGGGGGCACAGCTTCTAAGAGCTGGAAGCTGGAGAACTCTGTTGACAGATAATAGTGAATCCTTTCAGGACTGAGGGAAATAAGTATGGAGCTGCATTAGCAGTGGGCGATTGCTGCATGCCCGTTACTGGGTTGGCTGGGTTTCTTTTCAGAAGAACTTGGGGAGAGCAGGTAGCTGCTGCTGCAGCATTAGGCAACGAGAATGTGGGTGACAAGCAGAGAGATGGGACTTGGGGTGCAGCTCCATCGTCCTTCCATATTCATGCCCCTGAGGCATCCGAGTTAATATTCCAGGGCTGGGAAGCAAAGCGCAGCCCGAATCCTGGGCCAACACATGTGAGATCTATCTACTGATGTCTCTTGCGTAGATGATTTTTTTTTCGCACGTAGTGTGACATAGTTGTCCTTTGTTCCTGGACTATGGTGCTCACCAGGTCACTCGGTGGGCAGGGTTTCGTCTGAGCTCTAGTTCATCTTCTACGTGCTGTGAAGATATGAGGGGAGAGGGAAGGTGGACATCCTTCACCCTATAGCAGCTTCCTTACATGTGCCACCAGAACATTAAAAGGGTAGCTGAAATATAAATGCATGCCGTGCATGCAGTGACCCTGCTCATGAAAATACAAAGTTGTCAAAGGTAACTAAGCCACATAATTTATTGAGGCTTTTGCTTAACAAAATTATTGGCTCTGAGATCCCTTTGAATGATGAGCTTTGGTGAAATAGAGTTTGTACGTGATTGCCACATTTGAGGTCTACATGAAATTGGCCGCAGGTATAGTGTGCTTCGGAAAGAGGATTTTTGGAAAGCCTTCAACTGCGAAAGCAATTTGAGCTGGCTGTCCCCAATGTCCTACTTGTGGCGAGGTTTCTCAATAGGCTTCAGCATATGATAGGAGCATGGGTCAGAAATCCTTGGGAGGCGTTCAGAGTGTGGACTCACAGCTTCCTGAGGTCAGTAGCCTCAGTTCCTGGTCCTCTCTATTGCCTTCTCCCTCCCCCAGCGCCACACACATGGTGGTCCAAGGGGGACCCCAGATGAAAACCCTGAGTACAGGGATCTGAACAGTTCTTCAAGTGGGACTTGGCCTTTGTATCAGGTGTCTGAGATCACATTTTCTCTTGGGCGTCTAGGTGGGAGGGAAGAGAAAGCGGGGGGCTTGAGGAAGTAGCGCAGATCTCCTTAGTTCTAGGGCATCTTATGCCCCCTGGACCATCTGGGCAATTAGGTCACAGAACCTAGGCCAGATTTTAGGGTGTGCTCTCACCTGCCTGTATCAGCACTCAGTTAAGGTGGCTTCTCAGAGCCACTGTGTCCTGTGACTGAGGGACCTGCTGGAGCACGGCAGCTGCTCAGCCCTCAGGGTTTCAACAGTGATAAGCACTTCTCAAATTAATGTGATAAATAGGAGATGCACAGCAGCCAGACGCTTTCCCTGGCTTTCCTGGCGACCCTGATTATTTGGAACCTTATTTCTCCAGAGTCTTGGGTTTCAAATGAGGGATATGTCTTATATTCCTCCCTCTGATTCCTTTTTCAAGCCTCACTTCGTCCATTTCCCTTAGAGTAACAATCGTCTTTGCCCCCACGTATGTTGTAGGAATACGTTTGCTTTGGGAGAAGGAAAAGGGTTGCTTTAACAATATGTTCGTTAGAACTAGTATTGCTAGTTGTTTACCTACATAAATCAAAATCCAGCATCTAATTTGGCACTTACCATTTCAGTCCTATGAAACAGGTTGTTCCGAATTTTTTAATCAGATATATCCCTCCTGATTCACAATGTTTATCCTTTTTTCTCCAAATTATAATCCAATGGAAGAATATGATTTATTGTGTTATAGCCAGGAATAGTAGATGTTAGCTCCTAAATAATTTTACTGTTATTATTACTCACCTGCTGTTATTAATAAATATCTGAATGCTCTAATCCATCCCTCATTCAGAACATGAAGGGTCTCTGCCCGTTTGAAAAGAGATTGACTAGGAAGGAAAACATTATTTCTGATAAAGCTCAGTTATTCTCCATATTTAAATAGGTTAGTTATATTAGGGATGGGGAAAGTCACTAGAGGAGGTGCAGTGTGTCATCTAACTATGTGCTGCTGTCGTTTTTGGTCCCAGTTGTTGGGAGTGATGACAGCCACCCTGAGAAGCCCTTTGAGACAGTGCAGGTTCTGTCCTCTGAGCCACTGGGAAGGAGAGTAGAGCACCCAGGCATGCATCCAAAGGAGGGGACCACTGGCTTCCAAATTTCATACAGTACTCACTCATTCCTTCACTCATTCATTCCACTAGGATTTACCAAGTCCTTCCCATGGGCCTGGCATTGATAGTGCCTGAAAATACCTCAATGGAAGACGTGCTTCCTGGCTTCTAGAACCGCACCCAGTCTAATAGAGACATAAAACAGTGTGGTCTGTATGGTGATAACCAGACCAACAGAGTGTTTGGGGAGCACCAAGGACCCGAGGCCTAACTTTACAGGGAGGTGGTAGGGAGAAGAAACAGAAGGCTCACAGCAGGCTTCCTGGAGGAGGTGGTGTCAGAGCTGGATGTAGAGGTTAGATTTGGAGTCAGACTAGTGTTTGAGTCCTGGTTTTGCCACCTGCTGGCTGTATGACTTTGAGTAAGTTGCATAACTTCATTAAATCTTAAATTTTGTCATCTAAACAATGCAGATAACATTGTTACCTGCTTCACAGAATTGTTTACAGATTAAATGAGATAATATATGTAAAGTGCTAATCACAGTGCCTGAAACATGGTATGTTCTCTAAAACTGATAACCACCACCATCATCATCACCATCATCATCATTACCAGACCTTATTCACAGTGAAACATATTATTATGTGAAGAATTAATTAATTTAATTGTATATAGATATCACGAAGAGCGGGAACTTTGGCAATAGTTCTGATAAGTTCATTTGTGGATCAAGCAAACAAAACACTTAATCCAGAGCCAGCGGTGATGGCCTGGTCATTAAAGTTTGGCGCTCTCACTGCTTCGGTGGCCTGGGTTCCTTTCCTGGTGGCAGAACCACACCTCCCGTTTGTCAGTTGCCATGCTGTGGTGGCGGCTCACATAGAGCTAGAAGGGTTTACACCTGGGATGTACAACTGTGCTGGAACTGTGGGGAGGAAGAAAAAAAGGAAGATTGGCAACAGATGTTAGCTCATAGCGAATCTTTTTCTGCCAAAACAAACAAACAAATCAATTAATCCTAAAAGCAAAATTAGCCCCTTGAAAAGTCACAAGTCCTTGTAGCAAAGACGCCAAAGAACCTGGTAGAAAAATTTGTAGAATTTTTCTAAAGCAGTAATTTATTTTTTTAATTAATTAATAATTACATATTTTAAACATGTCTCAGTTTTTATTTCTCATGTGTAAATATCACTAGCTATAACCCATGTAAACAAAATCTCTGTAGGATTTTCATTAGCGTTTCAATGTCTAAAGGGATTCTGAGACCAACAGGTTTGAAAACCACCGTTCTAAAGAACAAGATCTTGGGGTCTGCTGGTGGCACAGCGATTAAGTTCTCGTGCTCCACTTTGCCGGCCCAGGGCTCACCAGTTTGGATCCCGGGTGCAGACCTACACACCATTTATCAAGCCATGCTGTGGCAGGCATCCCACATATAAAATAGAGGAAGATGGGCACAGATGTTAGCTCAGGGCCAGTCTTCCTCAGCAAAAAGAGGAGGACTGGTGGCAGATGTTAGCTCAGGGCTAATATTCCTCAAAAAAATAAAGAAATAAAAATAAAGAACAAGATCTTCCTGGAACTCTGTCCTCAGCTCACTGTGCTACAGGGAAGCAGGAGAGCTCAGACTGGCTGGCATGTGTAGAATACCCTTCCAGGCTTTTCTTGCCAATTGGTAGTATATCTGCTTTCTGTCTGTCCAGGTCAGTGGGTCTCAGTCTTAGCTGTACATTGGACTCACCTGGGTGATTAACAAATAGATGCCTGGCCCCACCCCTAGAGTCAGCGCTTCACTTGGTCTAGTGTGTAGCTATGGCATCATGATTTTTTAAATCCCCTGGTGATTCTGATGTGAAGCCAAGGTTGAGAACCACCGTTCAAGGTAGTCAATGAGAAGGTAAGCCGGCCTAGTAATATGGGAATGCAGCAACAGCCACCTCTACATTACGCATTTATTTAACTGACAGTTGCTATTAAAAATCACAGGGAAATTACATCAAGTCCTTGTTATCCAAGTTGAAATATTAGTTTTCCATAAAAAGGTTAAAAACAAAACAGGACCAAAATAATCAACAACAGTTTAATCATCTTGCTGTTTAGATTTTTTTTTTTAAAGTAGTCGGACACGCTTTGTCTAAGCAAGGGTCGATTCTTAGCTGAACTTCATGGGCTCTCCTGCATCAGAGTGGCATCCACTAGTGGCTTTTAACTGGGCCTCCAGTTCCTCCTTGCGTGGCAGCGTGCCCACTGGAGGACTCACTGGTCCTTTCCCAGAGGCGCTGTCCTGTTGCTCGCCCGCGTGCGGGCACTGTCTGTGTGGATTATCCACAGAAGGTGCGTTCCCAGTCTGGTTTCCATCCACCTCCCCTAAGTTGCCTCCACCAAACCCCCACCCAAGGATTTGAGTGTATTTAGGGGAGTCCATGTTTCCTTCATGTTGGAACAGTCAAAACACAATATGGATGGCCAGTCTATTACTGCAAATACTCTTAAAATGAATAAATTATGGTGCATTTCAAAGCCCAACAGAAATTATTTTTATCCTCACGATTTTGTCTTATCCAGAATATCCCTAACTCAATTTGAGTAGTTAGCATTTGTCTTTATATATTATCAGTGTTTTAAACCTTAGGATAAGTTGAGAGTTACCACTAACAATGTCGAAATTATTTATCTCCATTTTAAACTTTATGATGCATTATAAATTAAGAATGCTGCTGGTGAAAGTAAACATCAGCAGTTTAAATTTGAAATGACAGTGACTCCTGCTCTCAGTTCGGAAACCGTACCTGAAAGAATGAGTGTTGGAAAGAGATGGGGAACAAGCCCCAGTTTAAGGAGGTGGTCTCGATCGTCAGGACCTCTAGAAGGTCAGCATGAAGAAGAAGGAGTCACTTGATTTCTGAACGGAAGCTCTTTTACCAGATTCCTTTGACTAGTGAATGTGCCCAGTCCGCCCTTTCCCCGGCCTCTCAGGACAGCAGGTTTTACAGAAGAGTTAGGCAGGTGCAGCCTCTGAGCGCCAGGTGTCTTTGCTGCAACCTCTCCTCCACTAGTCGACTATTAGCCTCAATAATGGACATCTGCTTATACACAGGGCAAAAGTGTGCTTTGTCTACCGTTTTTAAGCCTTGTCCTAGAATATGGTTCCAACTCTAGGGGTTGTTGCCCACCTGTTGAGGGGCAGGGAATGAAGTGGGAAGTTGCTGGGTTTGTCTGGAGAATGGCCTCCATGTACTCCAAATACCACCCCAGGAGGCGAGTGTGATTTCTCCCCCACCCCCCAGATGTTTCTAGTTTAGGCTCTGACGGGGGTGCTTTGTAACTTCCCTTGGTAGACTTCATTGATGCCCTGTTTCAATGTGTATATCACGGTTGTGGACACGTTGTACTCCTCTCCTGCCCCCAACACTCGCACTGAACTTGACCGAGCTCCTGGAGGAAGCACCTAGGGTAGCATGTGCCCTGGTTGTTGAGTAAAGGATCAGCTAAAGCAAGGGATGGACACGAAGGTTCCAGGCCATAATGATTGTCTGTATTTCTTTAGGGACAATAAAACTTAGAAGCATCATGGGAAAAGGGGTGTGTATATGTCTCACGCTCTTGTCTGTGTCTGGGGAAGTGAGTTGGGTGTGGGTGGGTGGTTGGTTGGGTCTCTCCTTTCACTTCTGATGCCATCTTCTCAAAAACTTCTCACAGGCTCTATCCACGCCACGTCAGTAGCAGCCTCAAGAGTGGAGCAGGCCCTGTCGGAAGTGGCCTCGTCTCTACAGAGCAGTGCCCCCAAGCAGGGCCCGCTACACCCGTGGATGACACTGGCGCAGATCTGGCTCCATGCAGGTACTACTCTGCTCCCACTGGGGACCTTCTACCCCACCGACCCCCACCCACCACCTGCCGCTGTGCCAGAGGCTGTAGATCCTGTGGGCACTTGCCTGTTTAGCCCACAACCTCTCCTCAGGAGAAATCAAGGCTTTTGCAGTCACACACCAAATGTTACTACTTTGTAGGAACCGTGAGTTACTCTGCATCTCCCCATCCCTCCCCTGCCTCAGTACCCTGACCCAGAGCCTGGCACAGAGCAGGTGTCCAGGAAAGACTTTCTGAAGTGGACTTTGAGGATCTCGGGGAGCTTGCTGTGTTGGGTGCAGCATTTGTGCTGCAGGCACCAGAGGGCCGTGCCCCAGACTTCTTTGTGGGAGACAGCATAGCATGGTGTCCTAGACCCGGGAGTCTGGAAGTCTTGCAGACTTGGAGTGGAGTCCCAGCTCTACTACTTACCAGCTGTGTGGACTTGAGTTAATAGCTTCACCTCTCAGCCTCAGTTTCCTCATCTCCACAGTGGGGTTATTACACCTGTTTCCTACGGTTGATGAGCACAGTGCCTGGCATGTCCTGGCAGTGAAGTCTTGGAGTCCCTGGGAGAGGGGACGGATGTATCGATGACACAGATGTCTTTAACAAAACCAGGGAAGGGGCTGTGTTTTTGATGTCCCCACTCCCCTCTCTGATGGCACTCTGGTAATCCACAGAGAGGGAGCCCGGTAGCAGCAGCTGCTGAACTGGAAACTAGCGCGGGAAGCAGGTATGACTGCCCCTCCCCCAGCTTCACGTGGCTGTTTCTGCATAACTGGAATTCCCAAAAATAAATCCAGCATGCAGGCATTTTAGTGATGAGAACCCCACTCAACAGAGACTCCGGGCAAATGATGCTGTTGATTTACTTTGATGTTTGTATTTCTATATAAAGGGTAGGGTCTTGCACTTGATCTGCAAGACCCTGACTGGGCCTTCCTAGGCTTGACTCTCAGGGTGCGCGGGAAAAGCCCAGATCTGGCTGGGGAAAGTGCTTGTTATCCACCATTGTCCATCTGTTTACTCCTTTGTCGCCAAGGTTAATTGTATGATGTTCAACCTTGTTTGAAACCATTGGCGGACCTTTGGATATGAAAACACGGTTGGATTTACCTGGCTTTGGCATGTCACGGAGCCAAGCTCAGCCAGCCTTTTCTGTGTTGGCATCTTTAATTGAGCCATAACAACCACCGTAAATTAACAAATTATATTCTTCTAAGCAGAAGTACAAAAGGGGGATGATTCATGAATGTGCTGATTGTTCTTCCTGCGCAGACGCTTGCCAGCATTCGGCCCCTCACTGGGTCCTAGACGAGCAGACTCAGAGGGCAGGGGAGCGGCAATAATGCCTTCCTCCTCAGCTCTCTTGCAGAAAAGTCCAGGCCCCAGGCCAGGACCTGGCACCTGTCCGATTCAGTCACCATCATGAGCAGTGACTGCAGAGAGCAAAAAGAGGAGTACGCTTCAGTGTCCAGGCCAGGAGAGACTGGCTCAACCTGCAGGGCCACTGTCGGCCAGAGTTGTCTTTCAAATTGGGCTTAAAGTTGAGTTTTTGAAGGGCAAAGATCTGAAAACAACAGAAGGGCTGAAGGTGACCCTTCTAGACTGGATCTGGCTCCCTTGGCCTCACAAGCATTGTGTCTCTTGCTTGTTTCTTGGAAAAGTTGATGACCTGAGTGAGGGTCACTAAGTTCCAGGACAGCTTCACCTGGTGGCTCGCTGCCTCTCACTCAGTTATCCAAGGACTTTCTTCCTCTTTGCGTGGCCTGCCATCGCTCTTGGAAGGAAATTTTATAGCTGCTTATTAGACACTGAACAAGTCGGTAGCTAAGATTCAGTTTGGAGCTGTCCTTGAACTTTTGCATAATCGTGTAACATCCATCTCTCATTGCCAGAGCCTACAGGACAGAGTAAAACTCTCATTGCTAGTTAACATGTGGGGCTTTTAACATTTTACAAGTGGTGGACTTGAACTATGGAAAGTGAACGCCGTACCTGCCTTATAGACTCTGGGCAGAATGTGCACAGTGCTTATGTAATATGAATGAACGGAGTAAACTAGAATCTTCATAGGATTCGTGCCATATGGCTCTTTCAAAGCCATGACTTGGTTTGAGTAAAGATTTAGAATCGTATCATATATTCACGTAGTCTTTGAAGAGGTAAATTCAGAAGGAATTCAGAAAACAGCTTCCACTGAACTATAAGTGGATTATGTGGTTTGAGCTGTACTGCTCTGTACCGCTCTAAGAGGCAAAATGAAAGTGACCTACATTTTTGACAACTTATGGAAACTAGGTGACATCTGCGTCCATCATCAGCTCTAGCGAGACTGCCAGATTCTGCAAATTTTGCAAGCTTTAGAGCAAACTAGCTGGATCAAGGCCTAACACCCGAGGTGTGTCTGTGGCATTTGTGGGTCTCCTTTTTCTTGGCTGTTTTTTCTGGTGAGCTGAGTGTAGTGGGAGCTTGTGATGGGAGCCCACGGTGGAGGTGGTCCAAGATTTGAGGCCTGCAGGTAAGGTCACTCTGAGACAACATCAGATTTCCAGCCTATTGTATGAGAGAGTCCCCAGGCCACCTGGATGTCCATTTGAATGGCAAAGAGATCATGAATAGGACACCTGAATGTCGAGCTGCTCTGTGAGGGAATGGCCCAAAGGCCTAGTGAGGAGGACAGACCCAGAAAGACCAGGGATGCTTGATCATGCAGGGTCCCTCTCTTCCTGTGGGGTGGGACCTGCTCCCTGGGTGCCCCCTTCCCTCTGCACCTCCTCCTCCTGTCCTGGACACCTCTGACTCCAGCGCCTCAGGCTCTTCACCAGGACATCTGGTGGCCAACCGGCATGGGTGGTTCGTGTTTTAGTCTTTGGTTTGTTGGACCTATGTGACAATTTTATTTAAATTATTTATAAATAAATAATGCATGCATGTGGTACACAATTGAAAAGATACAAAAGACGCAGCGTGAAAAGGCTCCCTCCTGTCTCTGAGCCTCAGTCCCTCACACCCACAGGCAACTGTGGTCAGCAGTCTGCGCCCTCCAGAGATGTCACACATATTGGAGAGTCTTGCTTCTCAGCACACTCAGGATGGGCTGCATAGAATAAATCCATTGTATGAATTTACCAAATTTAACCAGTGTGTCATTGATTACCATTTAGATTATTTCCAGTATTTTGCTCTTACTGACTATGTGTCAATAAGTACCCTTCTATATATTGTTCTGTATCTGTAAGATAAACTCCTAAAAGTGAATTAATGGGTCCAAGGGTATGAAATCTTTGATCTTTACCAATTTTGTCACATTGCCTTCCATAGAATTGTACCCATTTAGGTTCCAGTCGACAATGCGTGAATGCCCGTTTCCTCACGTTCTTGCCAACACAGTGAATTGTTAGACTTCTAGATCTTTGCCGATCTGATAGGTGCAAAGTAGTATTTCACTTGTCCGTTCATGGCTTCAGTCCATTTATCTTCTTAGATACTGAGCTGCTCTTTTTTGATTTGTAAGCATTCATTGTGTGTCAAAGAAATTTGCCTAGTGTCTGTGATATGTGTTGTAAATATTTTCCTTCATTTTTATTTTGTCTGTTTTTTGTCTTTTTTCTTGAGATATAATTGACATACATTATATTGTTTCAGGTATACAACATAATTCAATATTTGTGTGTATTGTGAAATGATCACCACAATAAGTCTAGTTTTTAAATCCATCATCATGCATAGTTACAAATTTCTTTTTCTTGTGATGAGAACTTTTAAGATTTACTCTATGTTCGTCTTTTTTTGTTTTTGCCATTTTTTTCGTAAATACATTTATCAGTCGTTTCTTTAAGGCATCTGGGCTTCACATGATATTTAGGAAGCAACTACCCACTTTTATGGTCTCCTTTCCTAAAAGTTCCAAGTATCTTCCAGTGCCATTGATATGTACACCAACTTATACAGAAGGTCAGAAGGGATTCTCTCCTCGGTGTTGCAAGAGGGAAACCCAGCCTAGATGGAAGTAAGTGCCTCTGCTGTCTTCCTGGGGGAGGAGTCAGGAGAGCTGAATTAGAGCATTTCATGTTTATTGCACTTCAAGGCGTATCTCCCTGGGAGCCATACAACTTCTCTTTAGAATGCAGACCTTGTTGCATTCTAAATGGAACAAGGCCATTGGAAATTCATACATTCACAATAATTCAGAGTTGAACCAGAGCCTTTCCCAAGCCATGCAGCTTCTTGGTGCCCATCTTTCAATTTCCACATTGGGATGGCAGCTAAAAATGACTTTGCGGTAGATGGTTAATTTCTGCTTGTTACTTACTAATAATTATAGCTTCCACTTTGGCACCTCTCACAGTCGAAACCAACGGCTATTCTTAGATGTGCAAGATCAGATTTTCTGATTTCTGCTGGGAATTTAAAGCTGTGACTCTCTCACAAGTTCCTTGGCCCTGGCCCGTCTGCCCTTCCCCTTTCCAGGCTCCTCCCAGCCTCCGGGAGGCTGCCTCACCCGGGTTGAGGGGTAATCCTGTGGCACAGTCACCATGACAGGATGAAGACAGCTCCCAGACAGGTGGTGTGTGGGTCACTGCACAGGGAGCGCTGCGGGAGGGAACGCGCAGTACCAGGGGTCAGGCCTGCCCAGACGCACTGCCAGTCTGGATCGGTCACCCCGCCAGACCGGCCCCTTCTCCTGCCCTGGGGAGTTTTGATTAATAGTCTACAGCATGCAGGCAGCTGGTGTTTATCCAGCACTGTGTGTGTGTGTCTCATGGTCTTCCCAGGACTTTGTATGTCTTAACTTGTTTAGTCCCCATAATAGCCTTATGAGGTATAAATACCCTGTTCACCCATTTCAGAGATGAAGAAACTGAGACACAGCTGTCAAGTCACTTGTGTAAAGTTACCTGCCTAATAAGTGGAGAAGCCAGAATAAACGCAGCCAGTGTGGCCCCAGAACCCCAGCTCCAACCTGGGGTGGGCCCTCAGTTGAACCCCGTGTTTTTGAGCATCTGTTGATGTGCCACAGTCAGAGCAAGGTTCTGGAGTGCAGTGGTTTTGAAGATAGACACAGTCCCTGCCTTCAGTGAATTTACAGATGCAAAACAAAACAGTTACGGAAACACTTATTCCCATTGTGCCGAGTGCCATGAAGGAGCAGCGTGGGCTCCTGTGAGAGCTGGCAGCAGAGGTCTTCCCCATCTGGGGAGCGAGAGGCCTGAGCACCCAGGAGCAGAGGCCTGAGGAGTGATTAGCAGCTGGTCAGGATGACGGGGGGAGGCTAGGACAGCACATGGGAAGGCCTGCAGGCAGCCTGAGCTCACAGTGTTAGAGAAGTGGCAGGGCCCCTGGCGCTTGAAGCCTAAAGAGAAAGTAATGAAGTGGCCCGAGGTGAGGCAGGATCATGCCAGGCCCCTGGTAGCCAGGTTAAGATCTTTTAGCTCAATCCTAAAAGCATTGAAAAGCTATTGAGGACTTCAAGCAGGAGAGTGAAAGGATCAGATAGAGGTTATGAAAAGGCCACTTTCACTAAAGGTAGAGAATGGAGTGGAAGGCAGCGGAAAGGGAACGGGAAAGTGAGGAGCCTTGGTCCACTGGAGAGGAGACAGCTTGGTCTCAGGTGGCATTGGTGCAGGTAGAGAGAAGTGGGTACCTGAGATGCTTTTCCAGGTAGAAGGGATAGGCCTTGTTGATGAGTAAGATGTGGGGATGAAGGAAAAGGGAGAAACCTGTGCCTGGCACTGGAGTCAGTGAGTGACTCGATGGAAGCCTGGGGGAGGAACTGCGGTGTGGGGGTCAGGGAGGAAGAGAAAGCAGAGTCCTGTCTGAACTTGGAAGCGTCAGGTCCCTGTGGATAGTCAAGTGAAGATGCCAGCAGGCAGCTGGATATTCAAGCCTATGCTTCAGGTCTGAGCTACAAACATAAATCTGGGAGATTTAAAGCCAAGAGGGGTGATGAGAAGGCCTAGGAAGAGAATGTTGATGGATAAGGGAAAAGGGCCAAGACGGAGACCTGAGCTCCTCACATTTAAAATTTGGGGAGGAGGGGCTGGCCCCATGGCCAAGTGGTTAAGTTCATGTACTCTGCTTCAGCAGCCCAGGGTTCACCGGCTCAGATCCTGGCCGACGACCTACACATTGCTCCTCAGGCTGTGCTTTGGCAGCAGCTCACATAGAAGAGCTAGAATGACCTACAACTAGGATATACAACTATGTGCTGGGGCTTTGGGGAGAAAAAAAAAAAAAGAGGAAGACAGATGTTAGCTCAGGGCCAATCTTCCTCACCAAAAATGCATACTTAAAAAAAAAAAAGTAAAATTTGGGGAGGAGAGGAAAAGCCCAAGAAACGGAAAGGGAGTGGTCAGCAAGGCCAGAGGAAAACCAGGAGAGGGGGTGTCATGGCAGCCAAAGGGGTTTACGAAGGAGCCTGTGCGGGACAGTCAAGAACAGGGGTTCTAAACTCAGTCTAACTGAATTTCTGGCCCCACCATGGTCTAGCAGTGTGAGCTGGACAAGTTATTCCTAATCCCTCGAGCCCTGGTCTTCTCCGCTGCAAAATGAGGACAGTTGTGACAATTACGAAAGATAATGCATGGAGAGTGCTCAGCAGGTAGCAAGCACTTAATAACTATTAAAATAACTTTTTAAGGAGGATATGGCTGGTAGGAAATGCTGCTGAGAGACTGAGTAAGATGGAGATAAAAGCCTGTGTTGGATTTGGCATACAGAAGTTGTTGGTGACAAGACGAGTTTTAGTGGTGGGGTAGAGATGGAGCCCTCTGGCACGGGCTGCAGAGCCTATGGCAAGTGAGGAGGTGGGGCAGAGGCTGCACAGTCCTTGCAGGAAGAACCCCTGTGGAGCGGAGTGGGGACTGGAGGGATAGTTGGAGGGGAATGTGGGGTCAAGGAAGAGGGGTTAAAAATGGCTTCCATGGAAGCATGTTGATTGCTGATGGGGATGATCAAGTCAAGATTGAGACCCTCATCATCCAGAAGAGAGAGAGGATGCATGAAGGTATGAAGTCCTTGAGAAGGCAAGAAAGTGATGGGGTCCAGGGCACAGGCAGAGCAATTGGCCCTCAGTTATAGCAGAAGGGGGGCAAAGGGATGGGGACAGAGGACAACAGCAGGCTTGTGGGTTTGTTGGTGAGAAGAGGCTCATGGTCAGCTTGGTTTGCTTCTATTTTCTCTTTGAATGATGAGTCAAGGTCAACCAAAGGTGGGGGGAGTGTGGGGAAGGATTGAGGAGTCGGGAGAACAGCTGGGCCAAGGCTGGGAGGGATAGAGTGTATCACAGCTATGCCAGGGGGTGAGGAGCTGGTCTCGCCAGCCCGCCAACCCCTGGGGAAGGGATCACTCTTGACAGATTGACACAGCCATTCACGAACTCAGAAAAAAATGTCAGTCGTGCAGCCAAGACCCTGACGAAGGCATTTGGCGGGGCCATCAGCGAGGACAGGACCAGAGCTGTGTTCATCTTGGGGACTATAGGCCTCAGCCTGGGGCCTGGCCCAGAGAAGCTCAGGGCAGGACCGGTGCATGAAAACAAAATCCCTGCCTCCCTTCACTTCCTGGCATCCCCAAAGCAAAAAAAGTAAAGAACAATTCCAGTGAGAGCTGATAAGGATGAGGCCTCCCCTGGACCTTGCTGTCTTGGAAGCAGACTCGTCAGGACACTGACCCCTTTCCTCTTGGGCCCTTGTGCTGATTTCTGTATGAAAGAGTGAATCCACAAAGATAGGCGAGGCGAGAGCTCAGGGAGCACCTGCGGCTCCTGGCAGACGCCTGCGTTTCCCCTGGGGACTCCTGCCCCTCTCGGCGGGGGCTGTCCCAGAACCAAGTTGCTAAGGTTTGTTTTTCCAAGCACAAGTCACTTCTCCTTTAGGGGAGCAGGATTTGGAGTTGAGGAAATGGTTTTGAGAGTTCAGGGAGTGTGCAGGCCTAGCTTCCTGCAAGGCTGGGGAGTAGCTCATGGTGCACATCCCTCTCTGCCAGGCCTCAGGTGGAACAGAAGATCTGACAGCACCCACACTAGGTACAGTCCTTGGGCTGCCTCTAACATATACTGCTTCTTTGTGAGTTTCACAAAAGCTGTCCCCTCGGGATAGACTAACCCCCATGGAACAGGCTTGGCTAGCTGAAGGCACCTTTGCGAGAGGAAAAGGGCTTCCTTGGGTTCCTCGGGGCAGACGCAGCCTTATGCCATGCACACAGCCTTCCAGTGGAGTCCAGGCTAGATTTCAGCCCCACTCTGTCCAGTGTTTTTGCACAGTGCACAACCTGCACAACACTGAGCCCAGAGCAGGCACTTTGTGAGCCAGTTCTCAACCTTGCAGCTGACATGAAGCAGGTGCCTGACAAGTGTTAGAAGAATGAATGAATGAGTAAGGAAACTGGACCTTTGCTGGATTGTGGGTGCATCCAGCACCAGGTCTCCCAATCAAGATACCACTTCACCTTGAGGAAGAGATAGTCCTCAGGCTTTCACAGCATCGCTCAGCCCTTTCAGATCACATCTTTAGTTTGCTTCAGCGAAGATTTCAGAAAGCTGTCTCTGCAAGGCAAGTTAGGGGCACAGGGCAATGCATAGGTGGAGCAGACTTGATCCTGGCCATGCAGGAGCGTGGCATCTAGTGGGAAAGTTGGCACAAACGCAGTCACTGTAGGACAGGCAGACAGGGGTGAGGGATTTCCAGAGTGCACACAGGGCGCTGGGGAGATGGCTCACCTGGGGTGTCTGGGGAAGTCATGTGCAGGTGGGGTTTGGTGGAGCCTGGAGTGAGGACTGGTGGGTCTTCAACAGATAGCATTTCAGGAAAGTCCTTTTGGGCAGGGAGAACAGCACGGCAGAGGTGTGGAGCTAAGATGGTGAAGTGAACACCAGGCAGGGAGTTGGAAAGGTAGCCGGGCCCTGAGGTTGGATGCCAAGCGAAACATTCGGGTTACAGTCACCTCCAGCAGGGAGCCATCGAAGGTGAGCAAGCAGAGGGGGATCGATTTCCGACATCTTTCATAGTGACCCGGTAACAAGGGCCAACCAAGGGATTCCAGGGAGGGCAGTCGGAGCTTAGTGTGAGCTCTCAGAACCAGGCCGGGAGTGTCCGCCACCCTGAGCAGCCCCCTACCTTTGGTTAGAGGCTGTCAGCTGCCAGCGACCAGGAGAGAATCTCTGCCCCTCTTCAGAGAGGGGCCTCTCAGAGCCCGCCCTGCAGCTCGGACGTGGTTCTCGCTGGGAGCTGATCGCCGTTAAGCGCCCAGCCCAGTTTCCCTCGTGTTGCTGTTCCTCCGTACAAGCTCTTATCTCCCTTAATAAGCTCACGAGGCCCTTTGTTAATTTATTTTTTTAACTTGAATTTAGCCTCTGGTGAAAGGGTTGGGGAAACTTCATGCACTGTTGCTTCTCTGGCCTTTGACTTTCTTCCCTGACCCGTGCCCTCTTCTGACCCTCATTCAGCATTCATTAACCTACGACCTTTCCTTGAGCACCTACTAAGTGCTAGAGCCTGTGCTAAGGGATGCCGAGATGACTGAGGCTGGGAGTTGTTCACGGTTTTGTGGGAAAAGACGATGCTGATCACGGTTGGGAGGCTTTAGGGAAGTGTGAACAATACTCCTCTCTTGACCTCCTGAGCTCTGAACCAACTAAGGAATAGGGGAGGCACACGGAGATCACACCCCCAGCTTTGTTCCTAGGGAGGCCGGATCAGACAACACGGCTTGACTTCAGGTCTCCATCAGGCTCCCCAGTGCATCACAGCTGAGCTGAGTTCACCCATTCCGAGTGCTGGCCTCCCCTTTGCAGGGGCAGAGCCCAATGACGTGCCTGTGTGAGCATCCAAGGCACAAGGCACTGGACAGAGAGAGCCCCGAGGGGCCAGGGCGAGCAAGCCCAGTCCTTCTCCCAAACGCGTCAATCAGATGGGACCTGGAGGAGGGGCCAGGTGTGTGGCTGTAGCTCATGGGCCCCTGACAGAAACAAGAAGCAAAGATTGGAGGGTCCCCTAGCAAAAACAATATATCAAGGGGCTGGCAGAGGTTCTAGAAGGTGCTAGGGGAGGGGCTGCGGCCCTGTGGATCGGGGTGGACGTTTGTGAAACCCTCTTCTGGGGAGACAGTGGTCCGTTTGAGCTGTGGACTCCCAGGAAGGAAGCCTTCCCAGCAGTGCAGGCTTACAGTAAATACCACGTGGCCTTGTTGGATTCTAGGGGACCAGCTGTGTGCCAGGCGAGGAGGCCCGCTCTGGGGATTTCAGGGATGCTGGGAAGCCTCGGCAATCCTTTCCTCTTCCTCCTCCCACCCCATCCCAAGGACTTGATTGATGCTGGAAATCCCACCACTGAGGTTTCATTCTTGGAGCCTAAGACTTTGGGCCACATTAAGATGCAGTGTCCTCAAAAAGGGGGAATGGCTGTTCTAAGCCACTGTCTCCAGGGAGCCAGGGTGAAACGGAAGGTCTACACCTGCACCCCCAAATACACTGAGTCAGCCAGATAGAGCTGCGGTGCTCCAACGAGCCCTTTACCTCTTTGTGCCGTAATTTCCTCACACTGCAGTCTCGAAGGGGATGAGGCTCGACTAAGCATGGTCCTCCCCATTTTCAGCTCCCTCTGGGCTCCAGGTTTCCACGCTCTTGGTTTTTCCTTATACTGCCTAGGAGAGATGTGGGCCAGCTTCAGATGTGTCCCCTATCCGACAAGGGAACAGGCCCAGAGAAGTCGACCGCCTTGCCCAAGGCCACACACAAGGACCTCCATGTTCTCATGACACTGCGGCTCACAAACTGGGTACCCTAGAGCCCTGGGGTCCGCAGCAGTACCCCAGAGGCCAGAGAGGAGACCAAAGCAAGAGAGAAGCAAGCTGCCCACTCTTAAGATCTCTGTGGGAAAAAGACGTTCCACTGGGGAAAATGGTTTGAAAAGCACCACAGTACATTGTGCCCTGTGTCTTTCCATCTGAACTTAAAGAGGACAGATTCAGGAGCAGCCTAGGCTGTGCGTTTGTCTGCCCATCTGCCTCAGGAGCACAGGCCTTATAGTGGCATAGGTTCCCTCCTGCACCTTCTATGGCACTGAAAAGAGGTCCCTGGCGGCTGGATTCTTTCTCCCACCTTCGTGATCATGACTCAGCTCAGTCTGTCTTCCATTTTCTCATCATGTGAAGGGAAAAGTTGCATCAGACCTGTGGCTAATGAAGACACAGTGGTCAGTAAGACGCTGGGTCTCACATTCGGTCTCACGGAGGAACCCCCTAGAACAGGGCTTACACGTGCATTGTGCCCCTCTTTGAGTCTTGTTATAGAAATTCTGGAAGCATTCAGTCCCCTCTCCCAAGTTGGCCTTTTTCCATAGCGATCTAGATGGGAGAGGCCCAGTGCGTCTCACCCACCACAGACAGCTCTGGGCCCTGGGGATCTTGGAAATGTGCATAAACTCACCCTCAAAATGGAAGCAAGTCAGGAGCCAAGTGTACAGTGAGAGGAACGTTCTGTACAGCTCTCCTGAGCTACCGCCATGCTCAGGCAACCTAAAACCGCAGTGGGCACACATCCGACTCTTGCTGGCGAGAGCTTGGAGAGAATTGCGTTACTGAAAGACATCAGACAGCCCCATGGTGTCCCTAGGAGCTTGTTCATTTCCCAGGAGGGGCCGGCTTTTACCTGGGCCCAAACCAAAGGTCAGGTCCATGTCATCTCTGTCCTTGTAGGGTCCCCGGGTGTAGTAGAAGCTCAGGAAGTACCTTGTGAGCTGAGTCTCTGGAGGACATGGGACAGACGCGGTGCAGCATTGCCCCCTTAGGGCTCAGTGGTTGTGCTGAAGTGCCCAAGGTTCCATGTCTGAGAGGTGCTGGGCCTCTCCTCGGAGCCCCTTGGGCCAGCCCAGCATCTCTGTGCTCCCTGTTAGGAGAGTTCTGACAGACGGGAGGGGCAGAGTGTCTGTGATGGGCAAGGCCTGCTTTCTCTTGGCCTGAGGAGTCAGTTGTTCGTGTGCGTGTGATCCCCAGGGAAGTGAGGGTGCTGAGGACAGGGGCCATCCAGGCTGATGGGGTCAAAAAGTCAGCAGCACTAACACTGACCGCAACTGTGTGATTCGCGTCCGCCTTTTCCAGTCTCTGCGTATGAAGCTGCAGGTGGGGAGATAGAAAGGTGGATCCACGGCAGAGCTTGCTGTCCAGGAGCAGACCCAGGGCCTCTCACAAAAACACATGTAGGACGCAGCCATCAGCGAGGCGCAGAGGCTGGCTCCCCTTTCTGCTGAAGGGTCAGAGATGGCTTCCAGGCATGGCAGCGATCGAGCTAGGCCTTGAAGAGGGCTGAGGGTGAGAAAATAAAAGAGAATAAACAAAAGCGTGTGTGCAAACCACAGTGGCTTACCGGGGCACAGCCCAGGGGCACAGGAAGCAGTAGGAGCTCAGGTTAGTAAGGACAGTGGAGCCGGTCCCCAAGGGCTCTGAATGCCAGGCAGGGGTATCTGGGTGATTTGGGGGCAGAGGGGACGCTGTTCCCTCTAGAGGCTGCAAGCACAGAATCCAGGCCAGGCTTTGCCGCTGACTTGCGCTGGGACCTTGGACAAATTGTTCCACCCTCTCTGTGCCTCAGTTTCCTCAGCTGTACAATGGGGATCAAATCACCGTGCAGATAAGAGGAGAAATGAGAGCACTTCCTGGCACAAAGCACACGTTTAATGAATGTTAGCTGCTGCTGTTGTTACTGTTGTCATTCATTCATTCATTCAGCACCTATTTCCTGAGCTCTCACTGTGTGCCAGGCACTATTCTCATCACTGGGGGACGCAGAAGTGGACGCACAAACACAATCCCTGCCCTCTGCTTGTGGCTTGCATTCTAGAGCGGACACAGACAGTACATGAGACAAACGAGGTAAAGCTGTCAGTGGGTTTTAGGGAGGAGAAGCCAGCAGGGAAAGGAGCTGGGTCCGCCGAGTGGGAGGGGCCGCAGTGTGGAGTAGGGGCTCAGGGAGGCTCCCTGGGAGACTGTTGAGAGAAGACTGAGGGGGGAGGGTGAACAGAATGGAAGGCCCTGAGGAAGGAGTGGTTTCCAGTGGGCAGGATGACCGGCCAGAGCTGTGCCTCAGGTGGGACAGACGGCAGGAAGTAAGGGGCCGGAGGAGGCCCTGTCTCCAGGAGACAACTGGTGAGGAGTGCGAGGAAAACAGTAAAACTTTCCTTTTGTATCGTGTTCTTCTGCCATTTCTGTCTTTGTGTGCATTATGTTATACACGATATATTAATACATACGTCACTTGGCGATGTAGGCGCAAACGTCTTTGACCACCAGGGGAGGAGGCCAGTGGTCAAGGCAGGAACAGATGGGGAAGGGGCTGCCCCAGAGGTCAGAGAAGGGGCAGTGGGCCCAGAGCGCAGCAGCCACCTGCCTAGGACCCTGGCCAGCAGTCTTGACAGAGGCGGCCGAGGAGTGGGACATGCTTGAAGGTGCAGGCCCAGCTCTGGACAGATGGTGCGGTGACCACAGCGCTCAGGAGAAGAGCACACTGAGCGTGCCCCAGAGACAGACAGGCAGCACTCACACACGCGTGACGGGCTCTTTCAGGGGCCAGGGCTGCCGAGCAGTTTGGGACTCTCCGTGAGAGAGAGCTGGGGCCTGAGATTGGAGTAAAGGTCACTTTTCTGCTCTTTTGGAAAGTGACAGTTTGTACTTTCAAAGGGCTTTGTCGATGTCATACGGTTAATAGTCTCCCGGGTGCGGTGACTTTCCCTGGTCGGAGGGCAGCATCCGATAGAGCAGCCATTTTATTTCATGCCCATAAACACATAAGCCACAGCCTGCTGCCCTTGTCACACTTGGTGGCATCAGGAGAAGAGCTGGAGGGCAGAGCCGTTGCCCTGTGAGGGCTGTGCACCTCTGGTTTGCTTGTCCTTGGGCTCCTTCCAGCCCTTTCTCTGTGGTTGTCAGAGCTGAGGGCAGGTGTCCCAGATAGCAGGGTGCTCTAGGGGACCCTGAGGGCATGTCCTCTGGCGGGGCAGGGCCCAGGTAGGCCTCACTCCCCTCTCATTGGTGGTGACATGTGTCCCCTCCAAGGCCCCACAGTACCAGTGGCTCGATTCCCTGTGTGATGGCGGGAAGGCCTGTCAGTTGGCAGCTGTTTCCACTTGTGCTGGGGGATTGTCTGGCCCTGGGCCCTGCGTATTCCAGGTGGGTCCCCGCCAGACTTCCACAGGGGGAAGGTAATTGTCCCAACCAGAGTCACAGCCGTTCGAGGCCTCTGAAGGGCAGGGAACCAGGAAAGCATCTGCCTCTGCTCTCCTCCCCACAGCTGAAGTCTACATTGGCATTGGGAAGCCTGCAGAAGCCACAGCCTGCACCCAGGAAGCTGCCAACCTCTTCCCGATGTCCCACAACGTCTTGTACATGCGTGGCCAGGTTGCCGAGCTCCGAGGAAACGTCGATGAAGCCCGGCGGTGGTATGAAGAAGCCTTATCCATCAGCCCCACCCACGTGAAGAGCATGCAGCGACTGGTGAGTCCGAGAGCTGGCTGGGACCCCCACTCTTAGACTGGAGCTCCCCTTGGAAGCAGGAGGTGGCTCATGACCCTCAAACCCTCTTCTGGCTCCAAAGGCCAGATGCAGTTAGCTTGCCAGGCTGCCACGTTGCACAAAGCCAGCAGGCACCGTTCCTGTTGTAGTTTGTGCAAATGGAGCCTCTGGGACTTGGCAGTGCACAGCCTGAACAGCCGTACCCGGTGGTGCTGTTCACTCTGAGGGGAGAGTTTGAGTCAATGGCCTCCTGGCCAGTAGTCCAAGCCATCCTGTGGCTCTGGGCTTAATAAAGACATTCTTGTGGCCCTGGCACTGACATTGTCATCTTTTTCTGTGCTGCTTGTAGCAGCCATCTTGGAGGTGCCCACACCCCAGGGAGACGTCAGTACAAAAGCCAGAGCACTTTAAAAACCTGGGGGGCTTCTCACGTTGAGGGAACTGGAGACTCTAGCTTGTCACCAAGGCCACTGGCCAGTAGGGGCGTCCTATCAGAGGAGGCGAGGAACCGAGAGGACTCAGGTAAGTCACCCCAGTTTCCACACTGCACACAGCTGTGGGGCTCTCCAAAAATGCACACGTCCCTCTTGTGATGCCCAGGTCAGAAGCCGGGGGCTGCCCTGCTGTCCCCCCTCCCTCCCCTGCCTGGAGTGGGCCGCCCGACTACCTCGGTTTCCATTAGGTCGGGGGACGGACTGGCCACTCTGGAGGGTTCCCTCTGTTAGGAAGATACATTGAGCACAGCTGCCCCACAAAGTCGCCGGTCTGCTGTTACCTTCCTGTAAGAGTCTGAATTGAAACTCAGAAGTCAGCAAGGCCCGAGGAGCTGGTGAAAAGTCACACTGTTTTCTCTGGGCCTACATGTCAGGCTTAGTTCTGAATTTTTGTTTCGTTCTTGTGGTAGGACGTCTCTGATTTAACGAACCACAGGAAAGAAAAGCCTTGTCGTGAAGCTGAGGTGCCCTTCATGTCAGCAGCCCTTGGGAGCCCAGCATCCGTAATCAGTGCTGTGTGGTATGGGAGACGGAGCACTGGACAGAGAGTCTGAGGACAGTTCTGGCCCCAGCAGTGTCGCTCGCTCGCTCTTTGACTTTGGGGAAGCCCGTCAGCCCTCTGTACTCAATTTCCTTTCCGTAAAATGAAAATGTTCAACTAGATAGATTGTGAGTTTCCGTCCAGTGCTGAGAGGATATGGTTTTGTAACTAATAAGTAAAATATTCTCCGAAGGATTCCAAAGCCTTCGTTCTCTGGCCGTTTCTCCTAGTGACACTGCCAAATGCAGAAGGGGCTGAGCGGTGACTGCTGGTTTCCAACAGAGGCATGCCGAGCCCCCGAGCATTAGCACCGTGGAAGAGCATGTGCTTCCGGGTCAGATCTGGGCTCAAACTCCACCCCCGTCCTTGCTCCTGGGAAACTGCAGGCTGTCGCTTACCCTCCAGGAACCTTGGTGCTTCTGTAATTGGGCTGTCGCTTACCCAGTTCATCCATGAGAACTAAATGAAGTGATTCACATAACAAGCCTGGCAGGCTTCCTGGCCCCTGGTAGGTGCCCATTAAATAGAAAACTGAAGACAATCGTTTTCAGTTTTAAAAATAACCTTATAATAATTACAGCTACTTTTAATTTTTTCTCCCTTTGTTGAGCATTTTGTGGCTTGATACAGCTTTATAAATAATTTTACGTATTATCCAAACATTAGTCTGTTTGATTAAAAATATGACATGGCTTTTCATTTTGTCTCACTCTTGTCAGAGGAATTTATAAAGAGCTTTCGAGACCTCTGTGCTTTTGCTAGAGCATCACAGAAGAGGTATTTCCACGCCGTGTACTCAGCCTTTTTATTTAAAAAGGCAGCGTGTTTCTACCTCAGGGCCTATGAATTATTCAGAGCAGTATTTCTTGTTCATCCCCGAGGGGAACACATGAGACAAAAGATCAAATAGGAGAATCTCACGGGGGAAGTTTCTGTTTCACCTCTGGAGCTTGTCAAGACACTGAACTCACTGACAAATGCCAGGGGCTGTCCTTTCTGAAAGGAGCGGCAGTGGGCGCAGCACAGGAGAGTTGGTGAGCAAGGGCCCGGGTGGTGGACTGGCCTGGCCTGTTGGTCCATGGGCAGCGACGGAGCCTTCTCTGGCTCGGAGACATTAGCTGCTTTGGAGATCTCACCAGTAGGAAACAGTAATAATAATAAACTCTTAAGACTTTTCTCAGCACATCCTGATATCTTCAAAAACTGTCCAGAGTGGATGCAGGTTGAGGCCAACAAGCCTCCAGATTTTGAGGAGTTTCGAGTCTCGCAGTCCGAGAATGTGATGGGTGTGACTCTCGAAGGGCGGCTTAGGTGGTTCCTTCTGGGCAACCTTGTAAATGATGCACGCTGGCCTGTGTTCTCCCAGGCTGCCCCCACAGCCCAGCCACAGCTGGCGGGCCCCCCACTGCAACCGAGGGAGGTTCCCCTCCAGTGGTGCCGCTGGACTTCCTGGTAACCATGCGTAGGAAGCCCTGGAACCCCAGGCCCTCCAGCCCGGGAACATCACAGCCCTCCCTTCTCTGCCTCCCTCCCCAAGCTGTGTGGGGAAGCTGGGATGCTATGACTGTGGGCAGAGGAAGGGAAAGGAATGGCCTTTGCATATATTCGTGGGCTAAGGAGGAGTCTCCAGGCCACACTTGCCTGGACTAGAATCCCAGTTCTGTCACTCACTAGCTTTGAGATCTTGGGCAAGTTACTCACCCTCTTTGTGCCTCAGTGTCTTCAGCTGAATAAATAGGGATAATATTAACACCAGACACAAGTTAAACACAAGAACTGAAATCTCTCATTGGGTCACAAAAGCTCCTGCCTCTACCCTCATGGAAACCAGCCTGGTTTATAAGTCCCTTAATTAAGAGGACAGGGTCAGCAGGAGATCAGAAGCTATCTTTTTACCAGGTCGAGTCCCAGGGAAGGGCCAGGGGCTTCCAAGAGGTTCCAAGGGAAGGAACCGGTTGCAGGCAGATTGTGGTCATAGAAAAATCCAGAGGATGGAAAGTGTGTCTGCGTCAGCACTAATGCTCAGAGAGAAAGGAGAGGAGCCGTAGGGACATTTGGGGGGAGTTGTTTGTTTTTTGTTTTTTTCATTGAAGTGTAGTTCACATACAATAATCTCTTAGTTTCAGGTGTACAACATAGTCATCTGACATTTACATACATTGTGAAATGATCACCATGATCAGTCTGGTAACCATCTGTCACCATATGGTTATTACAGTGTTATTGACTATAGTCCCTATGCTGTACATTATATCCTTGTGACTTATTGATTTTGTAACTGGAATTTTGTCCCTCTTAATCCCCTTCACCTATTTTGCCCATCTCTTCACCCCCCTCCCCTTCGGCAACCACCAGTTTGTTCTTTATATCTATGAGTTTGTTTCTGTTTTGTTTTATTTGTTTCATTTTTTAGATTTCACATATAAGTGAAATCATATGGTATTTGTCTTTCTCTGACTTATTTCACTTAGCATAACACCCTGTAGGTCCATCCATGTTGTCACAAATGGCAAGATTTCATTTCTTTTTTATGGCTGAGTAATATTCTGTTGTATATATACACCACATCTTTATTCATTCATCTGTCAATGGATGCTTGGGTTATTTCCATATCTTAGCTTTTGTAAATAATGCTGCAATGAACATAGGGGTGCATATATCTCTTCGAATTAGTGTTTGAAGGAAGGAAGCCACATTGTCTGTTACAGGTAGAGACCAGGTGGCTGCTGGTGACTGCAGAGAACTGTCAACAGTCAGAAGCTTGTGATTGTTCCGTGAAGAATGATTATTTGTTAACTTCTCTGGGTTGTTAGTGGCAGCATGTGCCAGATCACCTGACCCAGCTTGGAGGAGAGGTACAGTTTAAGCAGAAATGCAAACACATTAATATTGTTAAAAAGCAATAATGACTTGGAGGCAAATGGTGTTCATTAAAGTTAATAGAAGGTCAGATTTGACAAGAGAAATGTAAAGTAAACCCCAATGAAAATTGATAATTTTCTAATATTTATAGCCTTCCTATATGGGGTTAAGTTCACATATAGAGAGAAGGGAGAAGAGAAATCATGTGTTTAATATTAATAATGAGTTAGCACATACCAAGGGAGGCAGAGAGCTGAGTGTGGGCAGATAGGAAGGGAGCAGTGGGCTACAGGGATGAGGAATTACAAAGTAATGTTGTTGACAAGGGGAGGAATTCATAGACTGATAGACTTTTTCCAGAAAATCTAAAGGCATATTTTCATACCATTTTTGCATAAGTGTATAAATTTACATATATTTGCATGCTATGTTAAAAAGCCTGTAGCTCCCAGTACCCAAAATGAATTAACACAACGTCGAGCAACATTTTCCCAACCAGTAATTCTGAGATCTAGAGTAAGGGGAGAGGAGAAAGATAGGGCTCACAGTGGACTGAGGCCAGAGGAACAGCATCCCTGGGCCATAGTACCCAGACCAAGGACAGACACGGAGACTCAGGGTAGCCAAGGACAGAATTACCGGCACAGGAATATCTGCTCGCCCTCTGATAGTGTCAGCCTGCGCTTTTGAGGGCAATGTGTGAGATTGGAAGGTAGGAAAGACACAAGAGCTTTCAGGAGAGAGATGAACGTGGAAGGGAGCCAAGAAGGTTGTGTAGAGAGGAGTTGATAAGGCTAGGAGGGGAAAAGTGTTACTGAGAGATAAATTTATCCTCGAGCATATTAGCAGGGTGCCCAGGTCTTCCTCCAACCACTTGACAGGTTGAGAAAACGTGTGGAACAGAAGCAGATGGTGGGGGTCGCCCAGGGCTTTCCAGAGTGGAGTGGACAGCATATGGAGAGAAGGAGGCGGACGTGTCCAAGGCAGCTTTGAAGAGGACTTTGAGCTGGAGAGGGACTGGCCCAGAGAAGCATGGGAAGGGGACAGCCTGGGGTGAGGGGCACCGGTGAGCATGGAAGGAGAACTGCTGTTCAACCTGAGAGGCGGGCCTTCAGCTAAGATGAATCTGGTATAACAGAGACACGGGCATTTCAGAGCTGATGCTGAAAGATGAGAAAATAGAGATTAAAAGCACTAAGGGGCCATCGTCTTGAATGTTGAAGCTCCCAGGACAAGGCTGGGGGCCTGGAAAGGGACAGAAAGCCGTAAGTCATTCAAAGGAGGGTGGCTAGAAGGCTGGGGAGGGGGTAAGTTTCACTCTCTCCTCCAGAGGAAGTAGTGGAAAAGACCATTGGTGGAGCTCCCCAGAGAAGAGGAAGATGATTAGGAAGAGAGGCAATGGGTCAGGCCCAGGTGATCCGCCCAAGGAGTGTGGCTGAGGCCTGCCTGCCTCCACTGGGGGCCCCAGATGGTGGGTCCTAGGGTAGATGGGATATGCCACTGAGGCTGGCAGGGCTTTCTGCTCAGTGGAAAGACAGTGTTCAGGTTACCGTAAGGGGTCAATCTAAAATAGAATAAGCTTTTTGTTTGGGGCAGGCTGGGTCCTGAAGTGCTTGTTTGTCTTCTGTGGATGAACGGTAAGACATGTGGATGAACAGTAAGACATGGAAACCCTCAAGTTCATCATGATGGCTTCAGGCTAAAGGTTTCATGCACAGGCTGTCTTTGAGGCTTTCTCCATGATGTTATGTTTTCCGAAACATCAGAAATCTGGAGTGGCATTCAGTGTAAAAACTTCAGAAGGGGTGTTGTGGGTCTGTTCTGAGGAGGTACTTTAGTAGGAAAGACCGGCAGAGAGAATGGCTGAGCTGTTTGCAAAGTGCGTTTTATTATGAACTATCTGAAGGCCCGCCACGCTGGTGGTGGGTTTCAAAGGAGGACATCAAGTGCACAGTGTGGTGGGATGTGCTTGTGGATTGTTACTACATTCTAAGTTGTTTTCACAGCTCGAAAGGTTGATCCAGAAGTATTGGTCACAGCAAGGCTGACTAACGACATTGTTCTGAGAAGGCTCTTCTGAAGTTCAAAGAGGGGCCTGAAGTCAGAGCTTCCTTTAAACTGTCTTCAGCTTACATGCTTGTTTACTGTGGGAAAATCCTTCATCCCATTATGCGTGACAAGCCAGAAAGATGGCAGAGAGGGTTTAAATCAAGGGGAAGAGGTGAGCTCTGGCTTGCCTGAGACAGCTTGCACTGCTAAATTATGAAACGCTGGTGTTTTTCTCTCCCATCTTTTCAAGTGTCCATCTGTTTAATGAGATTTGGGGGAAATTGCTTATGTCTCATATTTTTTTAGTTAGAAGCATGTTTTCCAATTTGTGTCTCTGTTGGAGGAGAGACGCAGCATGAAGTTGATAAACTTTTCAGGTTCGCTCCAGAGACTGGCAGCCTGTGTCTGTCTGACTGATCCACCATCTTCTAAGGGGGAGCTGGGGCCATGGCTGGGCAGGGTTTCACATCAGGACATCTCCCGTTTTGCCTTGGAGAAACCAGTCAGGAGGCTTGATCCCTTCTGTTACTCTGGATAACACCCAGGTACAATTAAGCTGATGAAATAGAATCGAGATACCCTTCCGCTTTCAAATGCTGATCTTTAGAAATGGATCTCTTTCATCCAAAGTATCGATTTTCTTTCCGTACCTAGAATGATTGACAGGGATCAACATTTTACCGTAGTCTAGTGAGGAGGCTCTTTCATCTATTAATTGCATTTGATTTACTTTCAGGCTTAAAAAAAATGCCTTTAAAATAAAGGAGAACAATTTTCTCCTTTGAAGGAAGACTTAAGAAATATTTAGATGTCCCCCCTTTCCATGCATCTGAGTGCTTGTTGATAGTACTCTTTGAAAAGTGTACAGGCCTTAATTTCTCTAATATCTTTACTTGCTGTAATTGGGATTCAAACTAACAGTGCAGAGGAAGCAGGAGTGCGTCCTACTGGAGGTTAGGTCTTTGTTCCTCCTTCCACCTTCTCTCCCTTCCCTTAATGGCACGCTGTGTTTTAGCTCCTTTGAGAGCTTGAGGCCATTTCAAGACTCGATACTCGGTGTGAATACAACCTCAACCTCTACACAGAATTTTAAAACCTCGTATGCCGTATCTGATGGGTTTGTTCTCCCAGGATGCAGTGAGATGGAGAATTTCTTTTTTACTGATGGCAAACTACTCTTGGTGACCTGCCCCAGGTCACATGGCAAGTGAGGAGCAGAACCAGGACTGGAAGATACTAAGATTGGACGTTAGTCGAGTCATTTAGGAGTCTACAGCTTGAATGATAGGATAGCATAGAGGTTAAGAGCATGGCGCTGAGCTGGCCTGCCTGAGTTCGAGTCCCACTTTGTCACTTACTGTCTGTATGGCCAGAGATAAATTCCTTAATCTTTCTGTACTTCCATTTTCTCAGTGTAAAATGGGGAAGATAATAGTACCCCCCTGTGGTGTTATTGTGTGGGTTAAATGAGTTAATACAGGCTGCACGATGCTCCATAAACACCAGCTGTGAGCGTTGCCGTCATTCTCTGTCATTTGAGTCACACCTGTGGTAGAAGCCCCTCTACCTCTGTTTGACAGTGAGTGAGGCGTCTCCTTTCCCAACAAGCTGGCCATGGGTGTGGCTTTCCTTCTGAACTAGCAGGACCGGATTTCAGCGTTTGGAGGAGCTGCAGTAGGAATATAACATGGCACATGGTTGGCCAAAAGCACAGTACTTTTGCTTTTAAGTATGACTTTCTCGCTGTTTCTATCCAGATGTAGCCCAGGTGATTAAGATTAAAAGGAAGAGGAATGGGTAGAGGCCCCGGCGGGCATGACTTGTCAGGTAGAGACCATGAGCGTGTCTTCTGGCTGGGCTCAGACGGGAGAGCAAGCTGGACTGCTGTGGTAGACGGGCCCTCCCCATGGCCAGGGCGGGGTGGGCCCTGGACCTGAGGGCAGGCGCTGGTCAGGTACTGTAGATTGGCCTCCGCGGCAGAAAGGGCAGAACATGTCATGGAGCCCAGCCAGATGTCACTACCTCTGAGAAGCCTTTCTTGACCCTCACGCACCCACCCACCCACCACTCCAGAGGGGCCCTCCGCCCTTGACTTCCCTCTCTTGAAGCCCTTGTCGGACCAACACGGGGTTCTTTGTCCATGGATCCTGCTCCGTGGGGAAGGCGCCATGCCGGAGGTGACACACTTGCCTGTGTGGACCAGTGGTGGGGCATGGGGGAGAGAGAGGGAGAACAGCAACTACAAGTGAACTTGAACTTGAGAGGTGACATTATTCCCCTTTTACAGATCATGCCCCCCAAAGCACTGGATACTGTTGCCCTTGAATAGATTTTGAGCAGATATCGTCGAAACATGCTGTTTTTGAACAGTCAAGATAACTGTTTCTTTGTTCAGAGGCCTTTTGGTGTTTGTTGGTGTGGCCTTGGCGCAAAGTCCCTTCCGACCACGAGTACAGGAAATGATGCCGAGGTGGGACTGGAGGATGCAGCCACACGGTTTCACATGATACCCAGAGGCCAGGTCAGGGCTAATTCATGGAACCTTCCAGTGCAGCAGGATCTCAGCATATTACAGGCCAAATTTCAGAGAGGATGTGTTGGGCTATAAGGCAGGACTCCTGTCAAGTGTGCTTGGCACAGCTGAGTCTCCAGGCTGGCCCGCAGCATTTGCTCCAGGGGCTGAACATGGCAGAAGGCTAGAGGGGCAGCCCTCTGCTGAAGGGCCCTGGGTGGGGGCAGTGGCCACCCCTCTCAAGTTCAGACCCTCTGTCCTGTTGTCCCCAAGCACATTCTTCCTTGTCAGATCCCGTACCCCATTTGGGGAGCATAGTGGTCACCATCCTTAGACCAGAGACTCCTGTGGAACAGTGTTCTGTTAGTCACCCCCCAGTCATCTCTCCCCAAGAACACTCCCTCGTCCCTTGGTGGTGACTCAGGGCACATCCTTGGCCCTTCTTACATGGTTCCCCCCATAGAGTGTGAGCCTGCTGTCCCATCCAGAGCATGACCTTCCTCTGATCTTGGTCTCAGACTGAAGGAAACTCTTCTTTTGCCCCCTACCCCTACCCTAGACCCAGAGTAAAGCAGCTCCCCTCTTTCCACAGCACGAAGGCATCTTCTCTGCTTTCACATCCAGCTGAGAGGGTGGGCTCCTGTGGGGTGACCGGGGGGGCCACCGTGCTCTAACTGGGTTTGCATAGTGCCTGCCCCCATCTTTCGGGAGGAGATGACAGCAGGAGCAATAACACTCACAGAGTGAGCCTGCCAAAGCTGGATCAGGAGGGCCGAACCCAGTGCAGAGGATATTTGAGTGGGGGAGATACTAGAAATTATTTATGGGAAGAACCAGGTAAATGAAAGGGTTTTTATGATGAAAGCTGTGTCCTCACATCCTTTTGAAACTGAATACTTTTAGCTTAAAATATTTTCTGGTTCTTGAGCATGTGTGTCCCCTTGGAACAAAAGGACAGTCCCCTGGGAATCTTGGACTTCTGCTGTACCTCCCGGTGACTCCCATGTGGCCTATGGCCCTTCTTCCTGCCAACCCCTCCTGAGAAACGCTCCCACCCAGACAGCATCGTTGGCGCGGGGATATTCTCTGCAGAACATTTTCTGCCTGATTTTTGGGTCCCTCCTACCACTGCAGCATTTTCTCAGTGCTGGCCAGGGGGATGTGGCCTCAGGCCTCCGTGCCTTCCCCAAGGACTGAAATCACAGATCCAGTGTAGGCTCTGGAATGCAAGCCATGTCATTAGGCTCACTCCTTTGCTGCAGCTTAAGGAAAAAATTAATTCTGTGTTTATTTCTATTTTCTGTTTTGCAGTCTTAGATGACTAATTACAGGCAGCGCAGTTCAGTGTCTCATTAGTAATTATGATCTAAAATTATTTAGAATCTGACATACTCTACCCAAACCATTTATTCTTAGAAATTCTGCCCCATTATTCCAGTACGATGTGACATTTTGCCTCCCCTGCCTTCCTGCCTTGCCGCAGATCCTGCTCCGGTGTGGAGCAGGCTATCCAATCCAAGTTCTCACTTCTCTGGGCTGTTCTGTGTTCTCAGATACCGGTCCCTGATTCCCCCTCCTTATTTCAGGCCTCCCTGGATTTCAGCCCTGCTGCATCTCTTGGATTCCTCAGCACCCTCCCCCTACGCTGCCTGCTTCTGAGCTCAGCCAGAGGGTAGGGCTGCCACCATGAGAAAGTGGCATTTGGGGCCACCTAGGCTGGCTGCTTCTAACCTGGCTGGTGCCTGAATTGCTTTCCCATCATTTGCTGCTGGTCCCAGAGCCTCCTCACTCAGTGCTCCTGGACCCTATCTGTGCCGTGTCCACCCCATGCATTGTCTGGACCTTTAGACTGAGCTTAAAACTCTTCAGCCCAAAGGTCTAGGGAGGACATCCCGTGAGGAGTCTCAGACGGGCAACAGATGAAGCCTTTGGACCTGACACTCACCAGAGAGTTGAAGGCATTGCAGGATCTAGAATGGCAATGAGGTTCCCTAATCTAAGCACCCTCTTCTACAGGCCAGACAGGGAAAGGAAGTTGCCAAGGGCACAGAGCAATGGGTGGCAGACCCACCGGGAATCCTGACTCTATCACTTATGAAGCTTTCATGCCCACTTCCTCTATCTGTAAAATGGGACAGTGGCACCTGCCTTCTTGGGTTGGGGGTGATGGGCAAAGAGATCAGCTCTCTGAATTCCTCCAGGGCAGACCCTGGCCCCAGAGAATTCCGCCCCTTGCTCTGGTGGGAGGAGTGGAATTTCTCACCATCTCCTGAGGAGTGGAGGACTCCAGCTCTGTGTCTTGACGGTCAAGCAGCGTCCACTGAGCTTGTCTCCTTTCTCTTTTGCTCCCAACTGGAGTGAAGTCTTGGTCTCTCCTCTCGCCTCTCACCTCCCTAGAAGTGTCTCTCCCTGCTGTGTAGCATCCCTTCTCTCAGCTGCCCCAGCCCCGGACATGCCTGCATTGCCAGCCT
Source organism: Equus quagga (assembly GCF_021613505.1). Taxonomy (NCBI): domain Eukaryota; kingdom Metazoa; phylum Chordata; class Mammalia; order Perissodactyla; family Equidae; genus Equus; species Equus quagga. The sequence goes on along the minus strand of NC_060286.1, from coordinate 32,417,798 downwards.
CAGTGCTGGTTTACAAGCCCCGTCAGACGCAGGAAAGTTTCCAGGTTAGCCTTTGGCACCCGTCCTGCGGCCAAGGGGCTGGGGGTGAGGGGTTGCTTAGGTGGTAGGAAAAACAGATGTACCAAGGACAAGCGTACTAATGACAAAACACCAAGAATCACCAAGTCTCAAGCCCTCAGGCTCTGGGAAGGTTGTGACTTGGAGCCAAGGCAGGCCCTTCTCCCCTGCACAGATCCGCAGAAGCCTGCTCTGGGGCACTGTCCTCGCAGAGCCCCTGCACCTGGAAACCAGTGAGCACTGCTCACCAAGGAATAGGGTGCAGGTGTGCTGAGACTCCACCCGGGGGCCTTTGGGGAGAGCACTGCCCAGGGTCCAGGGTGGCCTTGCCCCTAATGTGCCTCTCCGGGCCTCAGCAGCCTCCTGGGGAGAGAAGAGAACCACAGTCTGAGAGCCCCACTGCTGGCTCTCAGGTCTGGGCCCCAGCATCCAGAAAGCTCCAAGTCTCCAGGAGCCTGAGGAAAGCCCTTAGAGAGCTCCTTCACTAGGTAGTTCCTCTGCTGAGGCTTCTGGGACCTTGCCCTGGCAGCAGTTCCCTCTCCCCATGGCGACTTTGCCCCTTTCCCTTCCCACTAGTTTCACTGGCTGATGCCTTCTCTCCTCCAGTCTGCTCCCGCCCTCTTCTTATCCGCTTGGTATTTACCTGACACCTGTCTCTTAGAGCACCTTCGCAGTTATTGTTTTTTTTCAAGCCTTTCCAAACATCAACTAGCTAGTCTCCCAAAAGGCTTGTGAAACAGGAGAGGACTCAGGGTTTGCACGCCTGCCCTGAGTCAGGTATTGTTCCTGCTTTACTCTTAGCATTGCGTTCATTCAGTCACTGGCCATTGATCCAGCACGACAGCCTCTTAGTAATTGTCGCAAGTATTAAATGAGATGATGTATGTAAGATGCATGGAAACCAGCTCTGTGCCAGATACTGGACTAGATTATATCTGAGGATATAAACAGGCCACTCCCCTCAAGCACTGAAAGTCTGGAAGGAGAGACAGACATATATAATTAAGTATAAGAAAAGCCGTAGAGACTCTGATGGACAGATGGACAGGGCACAGGGCCGTCTGTTCTCATGCGGGGAGGAGAGACGGAAGAGGCTCCACAGAGGCTGAGTAGAGATATGGACACTTCCACAACTTGGGGCACAAATGGAGTTTAAATATATGATAAACAAACCAGCTGCTGGAGGTATGTATGGGACAATTAGGAAATCTGAATGTGGACCAGGTGGTAGATGAGAGTAAGGAGGTACTATTAATTTTCTTAGGTGTGGTGTGGTTGGGCGGTTATATAAGAAAACATGCTTATCTTGTAGAGCTTCCTGCTGATATATTTAGGGGTGAAATGTCACAGTGCCTATAATTTACTTTAAAATACTAGCCCTTCCCCCAAAATAGATAAAGCAAATAAGAAAAATGTTGACAGTTGTTACATTTAGATGATAGGTATATAGATGTTCATTCTATTAGTCTTTCTACTTTTCTGCAGGTTTGAAATTTTTCAAGATAAAAGTTTAGGACAAAGCAATGTGATCAGTTTTGCATTTTGGAGAGATCATTCTAGAAGCTGTAGAGGATAGGTTAGGTGGAAGCCAGGAGATACTAAGGACTGGACTTAGCTGATAACACATCGACAGTCCAGGATAAGAGATATGGAGGAGGTAGACTCAGTAAGGCTTGTGAGGGAATTGGAAGGTTCTAGGCTGACACTCAGATACCCAGTTCAGGGACCTGGATGGATAAGATGCCTTCACCACCATGAGGGGACACAGGAGGAGGAGCAGCTATGGGAAGAAGGACACAAGTCTAGTTGGCCATGTTGAGATTGGGCGACCTGGCCTGTGCAGGCAGAGATGCCCTGTGGCATGTGGCTGCATGGGTCTGGAGATTGGGGCATTTCTGGGGCTAGAGCCATTGTTAGGGGGCGGTGGTAACCTGTAGGTGGTGGCCAAAGCTGTAGGAGGGCATGAGACTGCCTGAGATGTGAATCTCAAAGAGGAAGAGAGAGAGGGCCAAGGACAGAACTCAGGAGCACTGACGTTTCAGGAGCAGAAGGGAACTTTGACTAATGAGGAAACTTAGCTTCTGATAATTTACACAGTTTTTCCTCATCCACCCAGCTAATCCCAGTTGTAGCTGGGCTTCGGGCCTGACCCTGCCGGATTCACAAGCCCTCCTTTCCACAGCCCCACTCTGCTCTCGGCTTAGGGCTATGGCCAGTCCTGTACCCTGTGGTGGTCTACATGATGTCCGTGAAGCCACCGCGCAGGAGAAGGGACTCAGTCAGCACAATCAGTCTTTGATTAGCATCAGGAGAAGAAATGCCTTGAATTAGAGACGCAGCTTCCACATGGACGAGCTGGGGGCTCTTGGGCTTCTCTGGGCATCCGTTTCTTCCTTGTAGGTGGAGATGATGGCATCTATCCCACCAGGCTGTGGAGAGTTAGATGTGATCCCATGTGTGAGCCAGAAGGACTTTAATGGTGTCTACCAATGACTGTGTGCCTTGGTTCTTGGGAGAAATGTGAAACATCTCCTCCTCATGTCTGTTGGAAGCCTGATTCTCTTGCCAGGTGTCAGTCTCCCAGGGGAGGGTGGGTGACCCAAGCTGATAATAACAGTGCAGGGAATCTTGGACACACACACACACACACACACTAAGCCTGGGATCTGGCCTTGCCAAGAGGCCAGCCTTGATTAGATCTGTAATTGAAATGCTGGCCAATGTCCTTCCAAATGAAGCAGAAGCAGCTGGCCCACCCCTGCAGGGGAGCCTATGGGATATGACGCTGGGTCTTTTTTCATAAATAAAGGAGCAAAGCATGCCGATTGTAGAAATGGCCCCTCCCCTATAGTGCTGCGTGTCCCCGCAGTGTTTCTCTCATCCTCTGCGTCAGGGCAGCGGGCATCAGACAGACGCATGGGGCTGGAACCAAAGCACAAGTGAGGAACCCTGCAGGGATCTCCCAGAACAAACTGGAAGCAAAATCTGCTTCTTCCTAAGGACAACATGCGTTTTTCCAGGCCTTTCAAAGCCAGGCAGGTCAATCGAGTTATAATTGGCTCTCTAATTAGAATTCCCACAAGCTGTTAAATTCTTTACCTGCTGCCTGGCGTCTTACACAAAGGTGACAAATCTGCATCTGCCTTTGGAATGATTAAAGAAAAGCAGCTCCCATGCCATCCTCTGGCCAACAGCAGCCCCCTCCAGCCACCCCTCCCACCGCAGATGCCCACACACACACCAGCGGGTATGACATGGGACACAGCGCAGTTTACAAGAAAATTGGCTTTAGGAAATCAGGCTCAGAAGGCTGCGTCGCTGAGTGATCTTTTGGAGACTGGGGAAGACAAAGCCCCCAGCCCATCTTCCCAGGTGTCAGACGTGTTTTCAGGGTGTTTAGACAACGCCTTAAGCTTCCCCAAGTCAAGTTGCTCCATTACAGAAGAAAACGTATCTCTTTTCTCCCCTTCTGTATCCTCAATCCTGAGGAAAATAGTTTTGTGCTGACCCCCCTCAGCCATCAAGATAGCAGTGAGCTTTGGCGATGGGATGGCGTATTTATGGCCCCAGCATCGCCTCCGTTTCCTTGTGGTCCCTCTGCTGTTCTGCCAGGGCCTCTTGCAGCTGCTGCCAGTTAGTGGATGCAGAAAGCGCCTGCCAGAGCCATCAAGCCCGTTCTGCTCATCTCTGCCCAGCTCCACCTACAAATGACATCATGGGTGGCTTGAAATCAGCCATGGTGGGAGTATTTATACCACGGAAATTGGCAAATGCTACAAATTAGGGCTTTTTTCAGAGACCCAGTTTACTAGCACACCACAGGACTCACATAACTAGATGATTTAATGGGGAGAAGGGAAGCAAAGGAGATGGGAGGTGGGGAGCTGTGGACATTGGCAGAGAGGAGCACGAGTGTCCCTGCCTCAGGACTTCTGGGGCAGAGGATGCTCATGGCACAGATACAATGGAGCTCACCTCGCCACTCTAGGTAGAGAGAGAATAGCTGAGTGGAGGCTCGGGGGAGAAAGACTGAGACTCAGAATTGCCCGGGCAGGTGACAGGGAGCAGGTATGGTCGGGACACATTTTGGAGCAAAGACCCATGTTTGAATTCCAGCACTGCCATCCATTGGCGATTTGTATGACCTTGGACGTGCTATTTAACCTCTGTCATTCAGAAATGGGAATTCCACCCTGACAGACTGGTGTGAGGGTTGAACGTGGTTCTGAGCACCTGCCCAGCACGTGTGTGGGAAAAGAAGGTGCCGGGCTGAGTCTCTGTGCCATTTCTGCAGCAGCCGTGCGGTTCCCCGATGGCACGTAAGATCTACCTGGCAGCTGTTAGTTTTCTGTACCTTCCCTTTTCCCAAGACAGCGTGGCTATGAGAGTCATGTGTGACGTGAAGAGGTCCCCCGGAGGCCGTGGAGGATGGACGTGAAGTCTCCCCGTGGACCCGCCCTCCCCCATTCTTAGGGAGAAGGAAGGGACTCTGCCCAGCAGAGCATCCCCGTCGGAGAGCAGGGGGTGCCCCAGGGGGTTACAGGGAGGCCAAGACCTGCACCTCCCAGCTCCTCGGCAGCCAGAGCCACGAGGTGGGTCGCCCCGGGCTGTGAGTGGCCCCCTCTGTGGACCCCAGTGAGCGGTGCAGCCTTACCCTTCCTACATCCACACGGTGTGAGGGTCACATGAGCTTAACCACGGGAGCAATATTTGTTGTTGCTTTAATTACTCTACCGATTTCCCCCTTCTCCCTCTAAATGATTGTTTGAGCCCCGCGGGGATCATTTTGGAGCTCCCTGTGCAGGCATTTGGCTTCGGAGAAGATTCCCATGCTCCTTGTGAGCATGGTCCATTAGACGGCAGGTGGCCGGCGCATATCAGCTCGCCCGAAGGCCCCTTACAGGGGAGCCGACACATTACTGTGCTCTTTCCCATCAGCGCTGGAGGGGGATTTTTGAGGAAGCAGCTCTAATCTTGGTGCTGATTTAGTCCATGTTAAAGTGGTCAGTGGTAAGAGCTCAAGTGTGTGGGAAAAGAAGGTGCCAGGCTGAGTCTCTGTGCCATTTCTGCAGCAGCCGTGCGGTTCTCTGATGACAGCTGCTCCCTGCATGTCCCCAGCCGGTCTGCTGCCGGTCACTCTTCCAGCCCTGGGACAAGGTCTGAGGGCTCTGGGGAGAAAGTTTATAACAGAACCCAGGCGTGAAAGTCCCCATTTCCGAACAAACCGCTGTTTTTCTTTTCCTCACTAAATCGTAGCCTTCCTCGGCTCTGATGCCAGGAAAGCCGAGAGGTGCAAATGAGCCGCACTCAGCCCGAGCAGGGCGCTGCCCACTGGGCCCCCCAGCCTGCCTTCCTGCCCGGATTCCCTGTTGTGAGTTCTCTTGTTATTTGTGGAAAAAATTTTTTCCAAGGCTTATCAATTCCAGTCCTCCCTCCATCAGAAAGTGTCTTATCATTTCTGTTTGTTCCTATTTAAAAATGGAAAAATAGTTAATGCCAAACCCTGGCAGGGATGGGGAAGGTGCTCGCCAAGATGACCACGTTCCCTGTGGCAGGTCGTGAATCACCCAGCGTTTGAGTGGCGGCGGGCTGTTGAGAGAGCTGTTCCTCCCCCTGTGGCAGAGCACCGTCCCGGGTGGGCCTGGCGTGGGCAGCCCCCCAGCAGAGCCTGTTGAGAACTCGGACTGTGGGAGTGCTCTGGCCTTGTGTCATCCTGGCAGCTGCTTGTGTAGCTGGCCTTCTCCATGAAATCCAGTTGGAACCTGCACCCCAAGGCGGCCTTTGGGGTGTGGCCTAGATGCCCTGCTGGCCATCCTGGCTGAGGAGCACACCCAACATCCCACCACCCAGACAGCACCCTCTCCACTCCTGGTCAGCCTTCTGGAAGCGCTGTTCCCCTGCACTCAGGGGTGCAAGTTGGCACGGAGGCTGGGTGAGGTTTCCACACCCTTCTCATGGTGGACCCTGGCTGGATGGGAGTGGGTGACTGGTGCAGAACTGGGAGATGACACCCATTCCACAGCTGTCTGTTGAGTACCCACAGTATACCAGGCTTGTACCAGGGACCAGGACTGCCTTTCCATCCACAAGCATTTGCGGAGTGTCCACACAAGTCTCTGGGGATACGGAGATGAGTCCTCATGGCCTCCACCTCCAGGAGGCTGAGTTCCCTGGAAGTTCTCCTCTGCACTGTTGGCTTTTTAGAGCTTTCCAGAGTTTCTCAAAACCCAAGAGTCTTCCAGTACTCCCAGTGAGCCCATCTTTTGTCACTCCTCCACACTGGGCTAAAGTGTGTCCAGCCACGGGCTGTCTTTGAAGGGTCAGAGGGAAATCTACACTGCACTGCTCGGTGACCCCAAGGGGCCCCACCAGCTCAGCTCACTCACATGCCACACACATTGCGGAATCAGAGCAGAGCCCATTCCTCTCTCTCCTGTGTGACGCCATGCATAGTGAGGAGTGACATTCCATGGCTGCTGTCCTGTTTGTGGCCACCTTGGCTGCTAGAGGGCGGCGCTGTGCCAGGCCTTCCTCCTCCAGGAAGCCCTTCCCAGCCATGTTGGCCACTGCCCTTGCCCCTTCCTGGAATGTGGTGGGCATTCTACCCTGCAGACCAGAGGAAAGAGAGGCTGCCCTGTGGTGCTGTCTGCTCCTTTCTCTGATTAAAGTTTAAGCCCTGAGAGAACAGTTACACACTGGTGGTGAAGCAGGTTGTCCAGAAAATACTTGTGGGACAGATTTTACCAAACCCCAGAGTTTTCATCTGTGATCATCTACTCCACCCCTTAGTTTTCCAGGTTGGGAAAGTGAGGCGCAGACAGAAGGTTCTGCCTAAGTTGGACAGTTGGACCACAGAGCAGGCCTGAGAGGGCGTGCCCTCCACCAGCCAGATGTCTCCCAGCTCCGTCCTCCTGCCCCAGGGAAGGCCAGGATGCCTCAGTGGAAATAACTGGGGACAGGCTTTGCTTTCAGTGTTTGGTGATAAATGGTTAGACCCAAGTACAGTGACACCCAGTCAGAGGCATGACACCCCCCCCACCCTGTCTGAGGGCAGATAGAAACAGAGGCCGGCTGAGGGTGTGTTAGGGTCATTGGGAGGGCATCCAGGCCTTGCCCTCAGGAGCGGACCCGGGTTTCTCGGGCCCTCCTACTCTCGGCTTCTCCCAGGAAGCCCCGCAGCTCAGCTCTGCAGTGGTCACATGGGAATTGTTTTCTGACCGTGGAGAACCTCCACTTCCCCACCAGAGTTCTGGGGTCATGTGTCTCCCCCTACCTCCAGCCCTGTCCTCACCAACTTGTGGGGGAGCTAGGTGTCTACCTGGGTGGCTGTTCTCACTGCTGGAAGCTGGGGTCCCAGGGCCCCAGGGGAAGGCTGGGCCTGAAGCAGGACCCAGTTCACTGAGAGCTTCCCAGAGGCCCGCACCTCTCTGGCTGGGCTGCACAGGCCTGGGGTGGAACACCATCTTCCCACACACACCAGGGGCAGCAGCAGCCTCCCCTGAGGGTGTGAGGCTGGGCCTCGGCCTCTGGAGGGTGATTAGCACCAAACTTTCCACTTCGTGGATAACGCAGGCCACGGGGAAGTGCTGACTTCCAGGCCACCCCGTGCCTGACTTGTTGTTGGGGAAAGTGGATAAAAATAAATAAATAAGTCAACCAGGGAGCTGTATAAATAAGTCAACAGGAGTCTCTTGCCCATTACCAATGGAAAAGTACGAGCAAGGGGAGCCGTGTTAGCACCGCAGAACACGCTGGCTGGGGTGTGGCAGGTCCCACAGCACCAGGGCCAAACTGCGGCTTTCTCTCTCCCAGAAGCTGGTAGCTGGTATTGCTGTTCACGCCAAGCCCCAAGCTAATACTCATCGCAATAACAGCGCGTGATTTAAATGGCAGATGGGGGGAAGGGAGGCTAGAGATTCGTCTGGAGGATTACCAAGAAGTGTCAGGCTACAGAGCAAGGCAGGTGGGGGACCCCAAGGCTTCCTCCTGTCCCCCTCCACCCCTTGCCAGGGCCCTGCCCAGCCTGGGTGGCACAGGGGCAGACCCGAGATTCTTTCTCGCCGATGTCCTTTGATATTGCCTGGGACTTGCTTGGTCTGGCCGTTCTCCAGTTAGGTCAGAGCACCATGGGGAGCTTTGGGGTGTCATGCTGGTGTTTCTCTGTGTGTGCTCATTGAATTCATGAGTGCCTTGCCTCAGGCTGCAGCCGGCGGGGAGCTCACCCGACCCCCAGCACAGGATTCCCCTTCACCCTCCCAGCCTGGTCTCCAAGGAGGCTGCCTGCAGCAGCGGGGGACGCCCAGGGCTGGGGCTGGGGGCAGCTCCCAGCCAGCGTCTGCGCTGTTTGTCAGGGAGGGAGCAGACACCTGCTTAGTCTCTCCAGTGCTGAAGTCAGAGAGGACCTCAGGCACACCGATGTTGACGTGACATCATCCTTCCGTTATTAAAGTCATTCTCCCTCTCTCTTTCCTGACTAGCAAAATCGCCACACTGTCCATTCGGAAGGGCGAGTAGAGGGACTCTGGATTCTAGACAGAGGGTTGTAGTTGGGCTGGATGAGACTGCCGGGGGCACAGGGTACCCTTTGCTAATTTGGAGTTGACCACCTAAATCATCTCATCCCCCAGCAAAGGTTACAGGTAGGGGTTTGTTGTAAGGGGAGCACAGCAGGCAGATTGCTGCTGGGGTCACAGGGAAGGGAGCTGGGCTGCTCCTGTCCTGTCCTGCTCTGCTCAGCAGAATCCAGATTGAGGGACTGCTGGGTGGGTAACCCTCCCCGCCCCCGTGAGATGATGCTGGGTAGGGTGGGCATTCTTCACGTTAAGCTGATGTGGGCAACCCCATCAGGCCCTTTCAAGCTAGATCCTCTGGTGGTCACCTGGGTCTGGAGAGCCCACGGTCTGGCCTCCTGGAGTCTGGCAGCCCCCACATGGAGGAAGGGCCTACAGTGCCCAGGCAGGCTGACAGAGCTGGCCGGGGAAGTCCCCAGAACTTCGCCCCCAGGGAGGGTTGCTCTCTGGGCAGTCCAGCCGTGAGCTGTGGGGTTCAGAGCCAGCTAACCCAGAGAAGGCCTCTTGGAATGTGTCTCTTGGTCCCCTAAATGGCCGACACCCTCTCTGGAGATGCTGGTAGCCTGACATAGAGCAAAGAGTCCTCAGGAAGCCTGGGTTCTCAGACCCAACTTGGCCTCCACCTAGTTGGTCACTGAGCCAGGTACTTGCCTTTCCAGGGCCATTTCCTCATTTCTCCTTCATCTCTGAGGCCCCTCTGGGGAGTGGCTGCCCAGGAGACAGGAACCTGCCCCAGACCGTTCAGGTATAATCAGGCAGAGGCATCAGACCCAATTTGGGGTGGTAGCGCCTCCTCTATAACTACGTGGGCATGAACCAGTCACCCTGATTCTGAGCTTCACCCTTGTTTGTTTAATAAAAATGGTGAGAGCATCATGTTATCTCTTCCGGAATTCCTCCTTATCCTCCTTCCAACAGGCCTCGCTCTGGCCCAGACTCTGGGTCCACACGTGAAAGACATCTGTGCCTGGCTCAGGAGCTCAGTCTGCGGGAGGACCCACAGCAAACCAGCCCCTCCAGGCCAGAGAGGGCAGGAGCATGGCCGGGTGACAGCCTGTGCCACTAAGTGCCCGGCGCCTCGTGCCGGAACATGCACAGACACTCAGTGAAAGTTTGTGGAAGGGAGGAAAGAACTAGAAACAGCTTTGCTTGTGGCAGAGTGAAAGAGCCCCAGCCTGGGAACCTGGGAACCAGGATGCTCCTCAGCTCACTCCTGTGATCTTGGCAGAGTGCTCAAGGCCCCCTTTCCAACTGTGAAATAAGAAGCCTGGCCCTTTCAAGAAGGCTGCCCTTCCCTTCCATTGCTGACCACTCTTTGGTGCCGGCTGCAGAGAGTAGACAGGCTGTGGGTCTTTGGTGCTTGGAAGCTGCCAGACTGGCTGTGGTCCTTCCCCTGAATGTCCCACCAATTCCCACTGACCATTCTCTAAAAGCCACCACAGCCTGTGGATAGTTCAGCACCAGTGCTGAAGCACCCAGTTTCAAAGAAATTAGGCCAGGGGAAATTTGGGGCCAAGGCGTCCTAGTCTGTGTGAAATCCACTCGAGACTGGACTGGCCCTTTGGGCTTATGGCCAGATGGTCCCCATCCTCACTGCTAGTGATTACTGCCTGACAGCCCATTGCTCTGCTCATTGTGGAATAAAGTCCTCCAGAATACTCCAAACCATCCTGGAAGAAAGCAGCTTTAAAAGATTCTGCCAGTCAGATGCTTAAAAAAGTTAAAAGCCACACTCACATTTTCCTGGGGCTTAATGGCTTGTTCTAACCCACAGAGAGCTCTCCTTCCAGATGCTACGTTAAGCAACAGAATACAGTGAGGTAGGAGAAGAAGGGTAGGAGGTCTGAAGAGTTTACCATTCCTCTAGAGCCCTGGAGTAAGTGTGTGTGTGTATATATGTGTGTGTTCTGGAAGCTTTCTTGAGATCCTGAAGGGTTATCAGGTAGAAAGGGAAGGGACTTTTCCACATAACTCCAAAGGACTTAGCCAACATCAAAGAGTGAGTATTAGATTGAAAGGCTATAATTAGGGCTCCACATTTTTTTTTTTTTTAGGAAGATTAGCCCTGAGCTAACTACTGCCAGTCCTCTTTTTTCTGAGGAAGCCTGGCCCTGAGCTAACATCCATGCACATCTTCCTTCACTTTATATGTGGGACGCCTACCACAGCATGGCGTGCCAAGCTGTGCCATGTCCGCACCCAGGATCCGAACCAGCGAACCCTGGGCCGCTGAGAAGCGGAATGTGCGAACTTAACCGCTGCGCCACCGGGCCGGCCCCATTGGCTCCACGTTTTAATCATCAGTTCAGACTGCCCACTAATGGGTAGGCTGCCAAGGGAAGTGATGAGCTCCCCATCACTAGAGGGTGCAACCAAGAGTAGAAGGCTGCCTACCAGGGACTGTAGCAGGGGCCTGTACATCATGAAGCAGAGGCCCGAGCTCCCCTCCCAACCCTGAGGACTTTTGCTGCCCTAGCTGGTAGGCTACTGGCTTAGAAAAATAAGAGGTTTTTGAAAAATTGTTTTGTTTCCTTCTGAGTTGAATTCAATGCTGGAAAGCCCTCGTCCCCAGAAGGTACATTTATTCAAATAAAACATTTGACCTGGAAAAGGGACCCCAAGAGAGCACAGCCTCCTGCAGCCATCAGATACCCCGAGTGAACAAAGGGACGGGCAGCCTCTTGGGCCCACATCTGTCGTCCCCTGGGTAGAAGGAGGGGAGGTGCTGGGGGTCTCCTCCTTTCTGGAATATTCAGCTCCAGTTCACAGCACACGCTGAGGGGAAGCCTCCAAGGGGTGTCTGGTTAGTGCCCAGACCACTGCCCCCCTCCCTGCCCCAGGCCAGCCCGGCTGCAAGGATGCGAGGAGCTTCCCTGTAACGTCTGTGTCTAGCCCCGTTGGAGACGGAGAAAGGCCGACTCCCATGGGCTTGGCTCCCACTTGCCCCTTCCAGAGCTCTTCTTCATCCCAGCCGATCTTTGTCAGATGGGCCCCAGTGTCACATGTCCAGTAAGTGGCCCTTCCCCAGGAGCTGCGCAAGCAGGGTCTTCTCTTCTCTCCTCTGCCCCTCAGCCTCTTCCTTCATCTTCTTCAGTCCAGGTCCCCAGAACAGAGCCCTTTGTTGCTCTGAAGGTTAAATGACCTCATGAATGTCCTGTCCCCACCTGAGGAAGGGGGCGGTGTGGATGGGACTTGAAGCCAGGTGATGGCTGCGGCCGCACATGCAAGCCCTGCTGTCTGTGTGGCTTAGAGCGTGCAAGGTTGTCAGGAATGGCTAATGTTGGCCTTTGGGGAAACTGGGTCAAAACTGAGTAAAATGGTCAAAGTGAAAAGGCCAGTGCCACACCAGTCTCTCCCCAAAGCTTCTGACCTACTGAGAGAAAAATGGAGTCGCCCCAACCCCCAGAGGGTCCTTCTCCAGGGCGTCCTTTGACTCCCTCTTGCCTGACCTGGTGAAGGGGCTGTATTGCAGTGTGTGACCCCACCTGCTCTGGAGCTCTGGGGCAGAGATGGGCGGGGTTAGGGCTGCAGATACCCTCGGCATCAGCCAGGACACCTCAGGTCTGGCTCCTTCGGGGCTCCTGGCCTGGTTAGGCAGGCCTTCCAAGGCTGGCATACTTGGCCAGGACACACACTCAGCCCCCTGGCAAGCTGGTGCGATTTCTAAGGACTCAAAACAAATAGAAATGAAACACAAAACAGAGCCCAGTATAGACGAGGCTTCTCCAGGAGCTGCTGGAATCCAGGTGGAGAAGCCGGCACCACCCCCACCCTGCAGTATGTTTTCAGTTCCTTTTCAAGGCATCGTTGGAAAGCAGGGCGGGCTCAGGGCTGCCCCCTCAGCTGCGCCCACAAAATGCTGTGCTCAGAACTGACAGCACCTTTGATGCTTGCCAGAGAAGAAAAGGCCGCTCGGAGGCAGGGAGGCAGGGGGTGGCTGAGGCTCTGCGCTCCCCGTAAATGCCCCAAGGAGATCCTTTCAAAGCCTGGTGGCCTGTGGTCTTCTCAGAGAAGCACCGCTTGCAGTCTATTTATATTCTCGTTTAAAAGAACGCTTTTGAGAACACCACCGCTTGCACCCCGCTTCTTTCTCCCCAGCTGATCAGTCTTGTCCTCAGGAAGGAAAATGCAAATACCTGAAAAGAAGTGGTGGCTCGAGTGTGCTGGTTTCTCTCATTTGACGCTTCTGTTTCAGCTAACGCAGACTTCCAGACCAACCGATCTCCAGCTTCTGGGAAGGGGCAGGAGCTCACGGGGGTGCCTGTTCCCCCTCGGCTTATGGAAGCCACTCTTGAGGGCCTGGTAGGCTTCCAGAAAGCTCTCACTCTGCTGCACACAGAGCCCCTGGCAGGATAGGCAGAAAGAAAGCAGCTGGGGTTGAGGGCAGTGTTAGAGCACTGTGAGCGGGGTCTGAAACCTGGGCCACTTGGCACATGCCAGGCTCCACACCAGGCCCTCTCCTCCCGGCACCTCGGGAATCTGGTCCTGCTCTGTGTCCAGTGGGGTCACGACCATGAGTAAGCCTCTTTTTCTCTCTGGCCCTCTGCTTCCTCATCTGTAAAAGAGTGTCAGACCAGAGAGTCTTTAGGTGGGTTCTGGGGTTTTCTTGGGGAGTAGTGTCAGGTCTGAGCAAATAGCCTGAGGGGAGACCTGGCCACACATTGGGCTCCTGTGGGAACAGAGCGCCTTCTCCCGTCCCTCAGAGAAGAATCTCCCCTACCCTCAGTCATTGATGGTAATGATAATGATCATAATCATAATATTCATGATGGCGGCCATTCACCAAGGTTTACTCTGCTGAGCACTTTACAAACTCTCTCATTTAGGCCTCACGACTCTCCTGTGTTTGTCGCCATTATATAGACAAAGTATCTAAGACCGAAAGGAAATTGTCCACGTCAATGGTAGAGCTAAGACAAACCCAGTCTCTCCCCTCTCTGAGACAGCGCCAGGCCTTCCTCCTGCAGCCTGGTGGGTCCCACTAACACGTGAGCCGCCAGCAGTGGCCAGGGCCTGCAGAGCCCTTCCTGACCCCTTGCCTGGGTGCTGAGCCCCTGACGTGCCATCTCTAGCCAGCACTGCCACTGCTCAGGCCGCAGCCAGCTTGGCAGCTCTGTCGTTGTCCCAGAAGTTGGGGAGATGGGCTTTCCTTTAGTGGCCATCACAATCCCAGTGTCCTGAGAGCAGACGTCTCACCATGGGGGGCTTACGTATTTTGGTCCAAAAGCCTTGGCAGTGCCATTTTGGCTTAAATGGCCCCAGCAGTTCAGGCGCAGGCTAGTCCCTGGCAAAGGCTGCGGATCTGTTCATCAGGCCCCTATCCGTCTCCTGTATGAGGCCCCTAGCTCATGGGTGCTGAGGAAATCTTTCCCTCTCTCCGAGGCATGCAGTGGGGGCAGGAACATGGGCTCTGAGCTGCATAGACCTGGACTCAGTCAATGGTGGCTTCAAATGTTTTTCTTATTTCTTAGATATTTGGTGTCTGCCCATTGATTCATTCTGCCCTGATTACTGCCCGCCTGCTTGGCATCAGGCCTAAGGGTGCAGAGAAGGCCACAGCTTACCCAGTCCCTGCCCTCCAGGCACTCACAGCAAAGCCTAGTGGGGGAGCAGAGATGGAGATGAGCCATGTGGATTATGTAGTACCTATTGCCCAGGACAGTTATGAAAGTATTTGCAATCAGGAGAACATACAGTACATTGGTTATAATCCCTTGCACACAGAATATTAATAGAGCCTGGTGGATCATGCATTTGTCCTCCCAGGTTCATTTGTATTTTTGGAGGAGCCTCTGGACACCGCTGCTCTAACCCCCCCACGCTGTCCCCCTGCACTGGTGTCATGGCAGAGTTTCTGACCCAGGGGGGGAACAGAAAGATCTTTAGGCGCTCCACTTCCATCCCTGATACCAGACTTCCTCCCCGACCCTGGCCTCGGTGAGAACCCACAGCCTCTGCAAAACCCAGGCTGGCTCAGAGAAGCCGGGAGCAGGGCCCTGGGTGGGGAGTCTGCGCAGCAGCCAGGCCCTGGCATGGAAAGTACAAGGGAGCTGTTCATCTCCATCCTGCTGTCGAATGTTTGACTTCCAAAGCATTGTGCCTGGGAAAAAGCAACAGGCACAGACAGAGAGAGAGAACGCTTGCTTGACCCCCAACCAGAGCTGAGCCGCGTGATTTGTTTGCAGTGGGAAGAATGCTGTCTTGCAGGGACCTTATCTCCTGGGACCTGTACTCCTGGAGGGACAAGCTGTGGTCCACAACATGCCTTTGAGCCCAGCAAGGGGCGACTTGGCGCCTGGGCAGAGCACCATGGGGATGTCTAAAATCTCCCAAAGGGGCTTTTGTGCTGCAGCCTTGCTATTGGCCTGAGCCAGGGCTGCAGCGGGAAGCCTTGGACACTAGAGCCTGCACAGGGGCCTGCGGCATGTGGCGAGGTGTCAGTCTGTGGGCTAAACATGCACACACAAAAGACATGCGTGAGGAAGATGCTAACTGTCCTCAAACTAGCCAAGTGTGCTTTTTCTCATTTGAAATAATGGGTTTAATTTAATCCCTTATTTCCAATTTGGTGCAACACCAAGCTCCTATTTGTACAAAATACCTGATTATAATAATTACAAGCTTGGGAGGCTGTCTTCATTTGTGTCTGAAGAGAGGGACTCATAAGTTACCTCCTCAGCCATTCCCGTCCTCTTGGAAGGCCGGCCCCAGCTGGCTCCTAACCTACAGCAGCTCCAGAAACACCGGGGTCGGGGAAGGTGGGAGCCTGTCTGGGCATCCTCTCCAGGAGAAGGAAGGAGGACCTAGTGTTAAGAGCGTGGATGCACGAGTTCGCGCCTCAGCTCTGCCACTCACTGCCTGAGGAAGGGTCTTAGGCAGGTCTGACTGTCTAGCCAACATTATCCATGACAGCCCCAACTCACAGAGGTGAGAGGATTAGACAGCACCTTGCCTGCCGAGGCGCAGCCCAGCTCCTAGCATGGAGCAACCGCTCCGTTGTGTTAGGATTTTTCTGGGCCCCCAGCTCCTTGAGAGCAGGCCTGCGTCTTGCCCACGCATGTGTCCCCAGCATGTGGCTTGGATCTGGACAATCACTTAGTGGGTTTGGGTTGATTTTTATGTGGGGGGAGGGCAGGTTATTATAATGAAATATGTCAGTCACGGAAAGCTCTGTCTCCTGCCACCTGAGGGCTGGGAGCGCCCTGTGCCTCTGGGTAGCGCTGCCTGTGGGGGTCACTGCGGCCCTGGCTCTTGGGGAAGTGGGGATGGTCAGGGCTTTGGGCAGATGGACGAGAGCTCCAGCAGGAGGGGCCAGGCCGGGACCTACTGGGGTTAGGGCAGTGGAAGGAGGCCGGGGGCTACATCCTGCAGAAATGCAGGGGCTGTCAGACCAGCCTGGCTGAACCAAGAGGTGTGCCGGGAGGAAGTTGGGCCTAGCTGGTGGTGAGAACCAGTAAATGCCATCCTCAGGAGTTAGGCCTTTGGTCTTTGGAGAAGCGAGGAAGTAGGGCCTGTGGAATTGGAAAGGATGTCAGGGTTCTAGTGCGTAAGGGCGCATTAAAGCCAGGGAGTGCCTCTCACAGCACCGAGGGGCTTGGGTGGTGTCCGTCCTGATGGCCAGGCACGGCCAGGTCCCAGCCTACCTCTGGCTAACCTGCCAGCAACGCTGGCACCGAGCAATGGCTCAGAACCCAGCCGGAACTTGTTCTGGTTGATCCCATTGTGTGACTGGTTTCTGAGCTACTCTTGGCTCACTGGGGCAGCGGGGAGAGGCTGAGTTTTCAGTCCCTTGCCAAGCCTGAGCTGGCAGCCCCTGGCAAGTCTGTGATGTCTCCCTGAGCAGCTCCAGCTTTAGGAATTAATTCCACTAAACAGATTGCTCAGGAAGCTTCAAGGTCATCTGGAAATGGTAGCCCGTTCATGCATTAGGAATATAAGACTGACATAGGCTGGAAATTTCCAAGCCCACAAGAACCCCAGAACACCAGAGAACCATATAGGCTCTCAGCTGCCCCGCACTGAGGGTGATGAGTCAGATTAGGCCATTGGCTGGTTCTCTGCAGAATTTGGGAGGGAGGGTAGACCTGCCTCCTGCCATCTACCCTGGAGCCCCCATGGTAGGCTACACCCAGTTTCAGCAGCCTGCCACTTTCTAAACAAAATTCCCAGCAAAAGGACTAGTGTCCTTGTCCCCACTCCAGCAGGGTGGGGGCAGGTCGCTGCTGCTGAGAGCAGTAACCTCCAGGTCTTGCTGGGCCAAGGCCCTGGTCCTCCTGGGTCTCCACACCTCACTGGTCCACTTTCTGGCTAACAGGAGCCCCCAGTCCTTGAGTGAATACACATGATGCTCCCCAACAGCAGGCCCAAGCCGGAGAAAAACTGTGCCCTGAAGAGGAGCCATCTCCCCGTCATAGCCGTGGGAAGGAGCAACCGAGTCAGCAACCGGGGGTTGGAGAAGTGAAAGGAAGGACACAGGTTGGTGGGGAGAAGAGAAAGGGCACAGGTTGGTGGGGAGAAGAGAAAGGGAGACACAGCGTGGCAGATGCCCATTTGCTCTTGCTCAGATATAACTGGGTTAGTGCTTGAGGGGCTCTGGGCTCATCTCTGAAGGCAAGAGAGGTGCCAGCAAGTGGATGGGCAGACTTGGTGGGGAGAATGGGGCTTTGGCCTCAGGCAGACCTGGGCTGGCCTGCTGCTCCATACTCATTGGCCCTGTGACCTTGGGCAAGACCTTTCTGAACCTTGTATCTAAAGGGACAGTAATATGAGATGAGCCTGGTACACAGGCCCAGCACAGTGCCTAATGGGGAGAAGACATACCCTGTGGAAGAAGGAAACAGCGTGGGGCTGGGTCCACAGCAGCAGAGCCCAGTGGGACCTAAATTATATCCTCTACCTGCAGCCACATAACCAAGGACGCCTCTTTCTGTCTTACCAGGTGGCTTGTCCCTTGTCACCCTTTTGCCAAACACATGCAGTGTGTGTCTCCCCGCCTGGTGGAGCCACACAGAAGCTTGTGTGTATTCAGTAATTTCGATGCACTGAGAAAGTTGTGTCTTGAAGAAACATGCTGGGGCTCCTTTTGTAATCCTTTCATGCTGTTGCTGCTCGCTGCCGCTGTGCAGACCCCCTGCTCTCGTTTCTGTTGAGTAAATAGGAATGTTCTCGAGTGAGCTCAGGCTGATAACCTCCCCTGGAAGCAAGGGGGCAGGAACTCAAGAGCTCTACATCCTGTTGAACACAACCTGGGAAAGCGGCTCCCACTCTTCCCGCCTGACCTTCGAGGTTGGGAAATGAGGGTGTCGAGCTGTCTGATTTTCTCTAAAGGAGACCAGCGTGGGAAGAGCACCACCTGGGAGATGGGTATGATTACTCACCACCCCAACCCTGGACTGCACCCAGGTGGGCCCTGGGAGTGAGGGATGTGGGTTCCAGCCCAGCTCTGCAGTAGCTAGCTTATGCCTGGGGACAAGAGACTTGGCCTCTAGGAGCCATAGTTTACTCCTTGCAAAATGGAGTAGGACTACCTAGTGCCTGGGGATATTTCTCCACCAGGTAATCGGTGCTCCTCAGCTGTGGGCTGTTTCTCCGAAGCAATAAAAGCAGGCCTCGTACCAGGTGTGTATATGTCCTGGCCATGCCTGTGTGCAGTGGCTCTGGGGGTCCCCAGGTGAATTCAGTGAACTGACATAAGCCCCTACAACTACCTGGTGTGTCAGAAACGCCGTGGAAGTGCTTGCTGCTGTTGGATGGAGGAATATTCTTCCTCCAGGAAGCCCGGGTCCATGCTGGACAGTTGCCCCTGTTCTCGCACACGGTTCCCGTATCCCCTAGTGGATGGAGTGCGGGAGCTGGGGGGAGGGAGCAGTGAGGAGAAAACCCTGTGCAGACTGGGAAGTGGTTCTCCATGGTGGCCTCGTGTGCAGACAGCTAGGGCTGGGAGGCTTGTGCTGGTGGGCCTTGCGAACCTGACCCTGACCAGCCTTGGGAAGGCCGCCGAAACCCACAGTTCACCCTGGAGAAGGGGCAGGGCCTTGCCTTCTGAGGAGAGCAAATGCCAGAAGCCAAGGTGGAATCCTAACTGGGAGCACTGACTTGCAGGCCACCTCTCTCCTTCTCGAGCTTCAAGGAAGGAGCCGCCCTCAGCTCTGGCAGATCCAATCTAGGACCTGGTCCTACCCAAGGACTCCAGCATGGACGTCGTTAAGCATGTCTAAATGTTGATAAGAAAGGAAACGGATGCTGTTTCCTTTCAGTTTTCCTCTCAGAGAGGGTAGATCTGACCTTGAAGTCCGCTGTGCCCTGGCCAGGGGAGGGCAGCTTCTATCTGCCTGGGCTTCCTGAACTGCCTCCCGCTCCCAGAGCTGGGGGCGTGAGGAGGACCCCTCCACAGTGTCACACACTGCCCTAGGGCCGTGGGTCTCTGTGGCCGTCGCCCTGTGACCGTGAGCTCCTCCCAGGTGGGCCTCACAGCTCCTGCACCAGGTGCTCGTTGTGACTCTCAGAAGTCAGGCTGCTTTTCAGGCCCTCAGATGCCACCTCCAGAACCACGTGCCCTGGGGAGAGCTCAGTCCACAGGGCCTGGACACTGCCCACTGAAGGGCAGAGCGCATCTTCCTCGCAGAGCGCGTCTCTGGCAGAGCTCTCTGGAGTGGGTCCGTGGAGGCCACAGCCAGCCTCTGGCAGGCACGTTTATGCCTCTGCTCCAGCTGCTTCTGCTCCTGAGAGCCCACCCGCTGCCCTTCGCCCCTTGGTGAAGTGCAGGCTTGAGAACACAGGCTGCCTCACCAGTGCCATGCGTGAGCCGCAAGAAGGAAGTGCAGGCCTCACGGGGACATCTGGGTGAGGTCTGAAGGTCCCACAGCCATGCCATGTTCCTGGGTGGGAATACCGAACGCTGTAAAGGTGTCGGGCTTCTCCACCGCACCTAGAGATTTCGTGCAGTACAGTTCAGCTCCCAAAGGAGACGAACACAGTGGGCTGTAAATTCACCTGGAATAATGCAGGGCAAGATTGTCAGAAAATACACCGAAAGCAAAGAGCAGTGAGGAAAGGCTCTAATCCCACCTGTCGAACGTGACGTGGAGTAACGGAAATCAACACGATACAGCCTTATGCGGCAAGAGGTGCTATGGCCGCTGGGAAATTATAGAAGGCCCCTGCTTCATGTAATGATTCACCATATGACAAAGGCAGCGCCTCGCATGAGGGAGGGGAAGGGAGCCTCCGAAAAGTACAGGAAATCCACTCAGATTCCTATCGCCCAAGTAAAGTAAGCAGCTACGTAAAGAAAGTCAGGTCACAGTAAATGAAACTGAACGTGTGTCGCTTCTTTAAAGGATAACTTCCTAAGCTTTGAAACAACAAAAAAATAAATGGATAATCAGAGATCGACAAATTCAATTTAAAAAAACTAAAAACTTTTGTTCAGAGAAAAAAACCTCGAAAGCCAAAAATACCTAGGCAATTATGGCAGCAGATGAATATCAGTCTTCTAAAAGGCTCGTAAACAGAGACATGGGAAATATTTAACATTGATTGTTCTGAAAGAAATGCAGGTTTCAGTAAGGCAGGCCATTCTGTGCTTACAAAATTAGCAAAAATAAAGAATAATGATAGTGGGGAGTGAAGGACCAACCACTGAAAACTCTGTAAATGGCCAAAAAAGTGACATGACACTTTGGGGATATAATTTGCAAAATATTTGGAGAACCCTAAAAAGAGTCATATCCTCTAACCCAATAATGCCACTTTGGGGAAATTTGCCCTCAAAAATTCCTCAAATTTGCTTCCTCAAGGAAGCACCTCCAAATGGTTGTCAAGCTAGTAGCACCGAGCCTTGTCCAGGGCCCCATGGGGGACTCTGGGTCCTCCCCAATATGCTACCCCCCATCCCCATCCCGAGTAGTTCCCTTTTTTTGTTTTTGAATCAGGGTAGCACTCTTTTTTTTTTTTTACAGGGGAAGATTTACCCTTTGCTAGCATCTGTTGCCAATCTTCCTCCTTCTTTCCCCCTCAAAGCCCCAGTACATAGTTGTGTATAGTTGTAAGAACTTCGGGTTCTTCTCTGTGAGCCACCACCACAGCACGGCCACCGACAACAAGTGGTGTGGTTCTGAGCCCAGGAACCAAACCCGGGCCACCAAAGCAGAGTGCACTGAACTTTAACCACTAGGCCATCAGGGCTGGCTCCCAAGCAGTTCCTTTTTGTCTGTGTAGTTCCACAGTATGTGGGTGTTCTCGGTAAGGTTCCATTTAACTAAAGGTTTTCAGGGTTGTAAAAAAGATTTGAAATCTGCTGATCTAAAGAAGTGAAGAGGTGCTATCAGAAAGATGTACATAATACAGCGTGGTTTATTATAGCAAGGAGATTAGGCATGATCTAACTGTCTCCCCGTGAGGGAGAGCTTGAGTAAATGAGAGTATGTCCATTGATGGAAGAGGGCAAACACACCAATTGTGGAGATGTGCAACTTGCAAACTTGATTATGATCAAATATTTGGGGACCAACACATGTACCCTGATTAAAACTGTGTAAAATGACAGCTGTGCCCTGGCCAAGCCTGAGGTGAGCAGGGGACAGTGAGGTCAGGGGCTTGGTTAGGGTAAGGGGCTGTGAGCAATTTAAAAAAATTCTGTTCTAAATCGTTAAGATAGTAATGCCACAAATGACATTTCTTTAGGTTAAAAAAAAAAAAAGATGACAGACACCCTTCTGTGCAGGCAGATGCCAACTGGTACACACAGGACAGCCTGTGGGTCAGTCTAGACTTTGGACATTCCAATTGGTTTATTTCTTGGTGTTAAGTATTCAAATGAACCTTTTGAAATTGCCATTTTGTCTTTCAAAAATGGCTGGACGTCGGCAACTTCATATGGTTCAAGCAACAATTTTTGACCCTTGCCCCTGAGTGCAGGAAGAACTTGAACTTCTTGTGTGCCCAGCCCGATGGAGATACATGCCTACCTCCAAGGAACTTGCTGGAAGTCGAGGACAGATAGGAGCCCAGTGCTGTAGAGTCTCTCTGATGGTCTGTCTGTCTGTCCCATGCCTGCAGGCTCTGATCCTTCATCAGCTGGGCCGCTACAGTCTGGCAGAGAAGATCCTCCGGGATGCCGTGCAGGTGAACTCAACAGCCCACGAGGTCTGGAACGGGCTGGGCGAGGTCCTCCAAGCTCAGGGCAATGACGCAGCGGCCACCGAGTGCTTCCTGACGGCCTTGGAGCTGGAGGCCAGCAGCCCCGCGGTACCCTTCACCATCATCCCTCGGGTGCTCTGAGCAGGTGCCCACCAGCCCCACTGCCGCTCCGGCCAGGGAGGCCCCCTGGGGTGCCCCGACACGTCGAGTCTGCCACACCGAGGCCCTGGGTGACTGTGCGATCAACCACAGTGAACTAACCAAACCACCCCCGGAATCATCGCTCCCCACGTGTATTTCTGTTGTTTCGCCAGCCCAATGATAGTTTCTGAATCTACTGACATTGTTCAAAATGGATTATGTGCCATATTTTGTTAGTTGACATCTGAGTTTTAAGTAAAATGATTATGGACTTAATCAGCAAACGTAGGAGACTATATTCGAAGTTAAAATTCAGTGGCAGAGCAGATGATTTTTATCAGAGCTGTAAAGAAAAGTGTTCTCTCCTACCATGACCACTCCTGCCCCACCCTTGGCCCAGAAACCAAATGTGAATTTTCCGTTTCCCACCTCGTACTAGTCCAAGCCAGGACACCAGCTGACAATTTCTTGGTTTTGTTGTCAGTAATTGTACCATGTGATGAATTACTGTCCTCACTTAGAACAAAGCCTGAGTCCAAGAATATTTATATTTTACCAATATATGCCCGTTACAAGAGAAGGGAATATGAGTTATTTAAGTTTAACTTTTTTATGTGAATTCAGAGTTTATTTATCGATGGAAATATGTACAAAGAAGCTTCAAATGGAATATTTACCGACATTCCTTATACATGACAGACACTTGGCTAAATGGGAAGATGATGTTAATAATAAAATGATTTTTAAATGGACCCGTGGCCTGTGTCTTTCGTGAAAGCCCACAGTCCCAGAGAGTTTAAGGATCAGTTCCTGGGGTGGGGAGCTGTCTGCACCTGGGGGCTGCTCTGGACAGCTCAGCCTCTGGCACTAGGAGGCCCAGCCCTGATTTTAGTGTGGGAACTCTCCCCGTGTTTTCTGGGATTGGAGTATATGTGACTTAAGCCTGGTCGTTCAATATCTGGCGTTCACTGGCCGCAGAGGATCAGGAATGAGCATGTAACCTCAAGTCCAATCAGAGTGAGAGCTGCAAGGAAAGGCTCTCACTCTTGCCTGCTGGACTTAAACCTGAGAAGTGAGGCTGGAACAGCAGCAGCCCTCCTGACACCATGAGGGGAGGGCGTAGAGGTATTGGGGCCACATGTGAAGCTGGAGACTAAATCTAACAAACCAGATAGCCAAGACCAAGAACCAGAAAGAAGCTGAGCAGGCCTCTCTAATTCCCTGGAGCTGCTTGGCTGAGTGACTGTGGGGCGGCCCCACCTTGCCAGGACCTGAGGAAATGTGGAGAGCCTGCGCTCTGATCTTAGGCACCCTAAAATCTCAAGGACCCCACCCAAGCTGGGCACAACCTCTCTGACTCACTGGGCAGGCAGGCAAGGGGGCAGCTGAGGTCTGGGAAGAGATCACAGTCAGGAGCCCACTGTGGGCAGAGCAGGTAGGCACCCCAGCCTCAGCACTGACCCTGCCAGGAGGTATCTGGGGCTCTGAGTAGTCATAAATCATGGAATTTGCAACATGAGACACTGGCAGGAAAGGGCAGGTGCTCGGGGAGGTGGCAGCTTGCCCCAATTGGAGGGTCAAGGCCGAGCCCTGTCATCCTGTGCAGGAGTGCAGGGAGAGGCCCACCTGATCAGGACCAGGATCAGGAGGCTGGGGCCACCCCAGGATAATGGTGCAGGCACTGTACCAGCCACTATCTCCCAGGCTGGCTCTGTGCCAGGCCCTTGCCTCAGAAAATCCTGTGCTCATCAGCCTGTGCAGAGGCGCTGGCAATGGCTCCTGTCTGCCTGCCTGCCATCTGTCCCCTCCGTGGCATCTGTCTCCCTCGGGAGAACCCCCTCCCCCACTCTCTATCCACGTGGGCCTGGCCTGGCCAGCCAGAGCTCTACGGCCCCCAATTTCAGTGACTGATTCAGATTTGAGCATGTGGCCCAAGGTTGGCCAATGAGAGACCCCTCTGGGACTATGTGGACATAGTAGAAAAAAGCCTCTTTCTGTTGGTTTTGTGTCCTGATAGGATGCCAGCCTGGGGCTGCTGGTGGCCATTTGGCACTGTGTGGGACGGCCTGCCTGAGAATGATGCCAACTCAGGAGAAGAGAGTGAGGAGATAGAGAGACTGTGTCCTGGGATCACCAGTGGTGTTCTGGGGCTCTAGACTTTTCCATCACCAGCTGATACATTTCCGTTTTGCTTAGAGCAAGCAGAGTTTCTATTGCGTACGCCTGGAAGGGGCTGAGAAACGCGGGGAGCACTGTCATCCTCATGGTTCCCCAGGTGGGAGCTCTTCCTAAACTCCTCCGTCCTCTTCCTCAGTCCTGCCCGCCCACCCTGCATTCTGCCTCCCAGGACGTCGTGTCATTTCTACCCAGATCACATCTCCCTCTCCCCAGCTCTCCCCCCGCCTCTCGCTGGACCGCGACAGTGTTCCTGCTTTCCCCTCTCCCTGCAATGCATCCTCTGACGCCCTGGGTGTCTTCTTCCAGGTGAGGATGAGGTCAGGCTCCTCCCTCTAAACCCCCTCCATGGCTCTCCACCTCTCCCCTGGAACCAGGATCCCTGCTCCCAGGGCCCTGCACTTGGCCCTGACCACCCTGTCCTTCTTCCTACTCTCTCCCCACTCCAGCCTCCTTCCTAGTCCTCTAGCCTGCTGGGCGAGTTCCCAACTAAGGGCCTTGCTGAATGAATGAAATCATTCACTCCTTGAGTAACAGACGAGGGAGCAGAAGCTG